>NC_137694.1:177235545-177358045 GCF_964034855.1 Anser brachyrhynchus | reverse complement strand
TCATTTGGAATGATTAATTTAAAGACAAAGACAGCCAGGAAGGAAGGAGGGAAGGAGGGAAGGAGGGAGGGAGGGAGGGAGGGAGGGAGGGAGGGAGGGAAGGAAGGAAGGAAGGAAGGAAGGAAGGAAGGAAGGAAGGAAGGAAGGAAGGAAGGAAGGAAGGAAGGAAGGAAGGAAGGAAGGAAGGAAGGAAGGAAGGAAGGAAGGAAGGAAGGAAGGAAGGAAGGAAGGAAGGAAGGAAGGAAGGAAGGAAGGAAGGAAGGAAGGAAGGAAGGGGGAGGGGAGAGACAGAACAGACAGTATTTGGAGTTTGTAAAAGGTATTATTTCTCCCACAATTTTGTGATTTATTTCCTATGAACTGTGTTCATGTAGAATACATTTTTTTTGCTATTATTTTAATAAATCAGGAGTATCAGTTCATATAAACTCTGATTTACCAAAACTCACAAACTTTTCAGGCTTGAACCTAAAGACTATCTTCCTAACAGTAAAATAAATAGAACACAGATTTAAACCCCGTCCAGTTTCTTAATTGGTAGCTCTCACCTCTGGCACCTCTTGGCTTGTGTGAACTAGCACTTTTCCAGGTGATGTTTAGTTCTCAGCAGGCAGGATGGACAAAGACAATGGACGGACAAAGTCAATGGATGGACAGCTCGGCAGCAGGATGGACAAAGTGAGTGGTCTGTACAGTGCCAGTAATCCTTAACATTAGCCTATTCTATTTAATAATATAGATGCATCTAGTGAAACTGGATGCTCATAGTAACTCTGTCTTCAGCACTTTACCATCTTTCATATAAATCCATGAGCAAACTCTCTCTTATTTCTAGCCCTACCAGAATTACTTTGGAGGCCATAAGTTTTACTAATGGGTATTTAGATTTCCAGTATGCAGCTTTCTTGGGACTTATGGAATCAAAAGCCAAGAAGCAGCCATAAACATAGCATTTGCCATATTCCACTCAAACTTTTTTCCATACAGAAGTCTCAGGCAGTCAGTGTTTATGAGTGTCTGGTGTGAACTACCCACCTAATTACACACCAGTGAGTTATCATACCTCTAGGGTCTCCATAGGAACCATCTAAAATGGAGTGGTTGTGGCTTTCAGCCATGCCTAGGTTCTTGCTTTTAATGCTGTGGTTTGACTTAAAGGCAAGTCTTAGAGATGACTGAACGATCTCTTAAGAGAATCAGTTAGATATACCCAAAGTTTTCAGGTATTTAATAGGGCATAAACAAATATTTTTAAATCATTGAATCATTAAAACTTAGGAAAATTTTTAAGGTATGTATCAACAACATCAAATGAACAAAAATTGGAGTTATAGTCTTTGTGAAAGGTTATGATCAATTGAAATAATAATAATAATAAGTATCTTAAAAGGTAGTAGCTTATTTTCATCCTCTTGTTTCTGCCTAATTTTCAGTCAGGTTGGTACAGAAACGTAGAATCAGTTAGACTGGAAAAGTGATCATCAAGTGATGATCATCAAGTCCAACCATCAACCTGACTTATCAAGCGCCATCACTAAACCATGTTGTTTAGTGCCATGTCCTCATGTATCTTAAACACCTTCAGGAGGCAGGCTCCACTACTTCTGTGGGCAGCCCATCCCAATGCTCAATCACACTCCTTATGAAGAAATTATTCCTAATATACAATATAAACCTCCTCTGGTGCAACTTGAGACTGTTTCCTCAAGTCCTATCACTTGCCATCTGAGAAAAGAGACCAATACCCTCCTTGCTGCAACCTCTATTCAGGTAATTGTAGAGAGTGACGAGGTCTCCCCTCAGCCTCTTTTTTTACCAGGAAAGGATAATCTTGTATTTGATATTCCTCTGAACATTTTCTTTCACAGAAGGTTATAGGAGGCAATTTAGGCAAAATTGCTCTATTCCAATACAGTTATAATGAAAACAATATTTAAAAGCTGGTAAGGACTTAACTTTGTCTTCATCCATCGTTCAACAATATATTTGATTAAGTGTTTATGTGACAAGGCTTTGATGGGAGAGAGGGGGAGACTGCAGGTGTGGTCTCTGTGAGAGGAGTCTAGGGGCTGCAGTCATGTTGGACAGAGTCAGTTCCAGCTGCCTCCAAAGGAGACCCACAGCTGGCCAGAACTGAGCTCATCAGGGATGCTAGTGGTGTGATAAAATCTTTAAGAAATGGTAAAAATGCTGTGTAGCAGCTGTGAGAAAGGAGTGAGAAGAATATGACAGAAACAAGCCTGAAGACACCAAGTTCAGTGAAGAAGGAGAGGAGGAGGTGCTCCACGCAATGGAGCACAAGTTCCCCTGAAGCCCATGGACAGAACCATGGTGGAGCAGGCTGTTCCCCTGCAACTGATGGTGTACCATGGAGAAGCAGGTAATCACATTTCAGCCCACAGAGGAGCCCAAAGTAGAGCAGGTGTATCTGGCCTGAAGGAGGTTGTAGCCCATGGAGAGATGACTCTTGGACAGAACTGCAGCTCATAAAGAGGACCTGTAGAGTAGATGATCTGGCAGGAGCTGCTGCCCATGGGGGACCCATGCTGGAGCATGTTCCTGAAAGACTTCACTCCATGGGAGGCATCCATATTGGAGCAATTCTTGAAGAAAGTGTGTCTGTGGTAAGACCATGTTGTATCGGTTAGGGAAGGATGGCATCCCATGGGAGGGACCCCACACTGGAGTAGAGAAAGAGTGTGAGGAAGAAGCAGCAAAGATGAAATGCAGTGGACTGATTGCAACTCACATTCTCTTTGTGCCACTCAGGGAGAGGAGGCAGAAGAGTAGGGAGGGATACTGAGCCTGGGAAGAAGTGTTTGGGGTCATGGTGCTTTCTTAGTTTTATTTTTATTTCTCACTGTTCTTCTCTTTTATTAATGGTAATAAATTATATTAATCATCCCCAAGGTGAGTTTGTTTTGCCGGTGACAGTAATTGATGAGTGATCTACCTGTCCAAATCTCAACCCATGAGCTGTTTCATTGTATTTTCTCCCTCTTTCCTGCTGAGGAGGGGGAGTGAGAGAGCAGCTGATCAGGCAGCTGGCAGCCAGCCAAGGTTAACCTACCTCAGTAATTCCTTGTGCCATATGCATGGTTCCATATTTTTCTGTTTGATTATAGTACTCAGAATCCATACCTTTGGGAAATAATACTTTTAACATCAGCCAGGACTATAGCTTTACAAGCTATAAGAAAAAAAAAAAAAAAAAGTAATTTATTCCTAGGAGAGTCACAATAAAAACAAAACAAGTTCTATTATTTTATTATTTATTTATTTATTTATGTTTTCCCCCTTGTCTTTTTGCTGCCAGCTGACTCTATGGATATCACATGCGTTGTTTTCATTTCTGTACATAGTAACCCACATGAGAGTTCATAAAACGTGCACGTTCCTTGTGATTTGGAAATCTCAGTAAATAGTAGAAATATATTAAGTTTGCACACTGCTAGTAGAACTGTTAGGGAATAAGAAACAATGACCCATACAAAAAGTCAGAACTCAACAGGGATATAAAGTATATTGATCATAATATAAGAAACCTTCCAGAAGAAAATAGTACAATATTCACCTTTTTCAAGTTTCAAGGTAGCTGCCTAGACAGTTGAAACTATTATTTTCATTATTATATTATTATTGTTGTTGTTAATTTTAATATTATTTAAACGCATATTTAAATAAACTTTGTGACAGAAATCTTATTCTTGTACACATTAAGAGTTGCAACAGACTATCTTCCAAGTATCTGCTTGTGGCTAGATAAATGTCATTTGAAACGAAATTTATTTAATATGTAAAATGATTTTTGGAGTTATCTAAATCTCTACATGTAGAATACAGATATAGGATTTTTGTCCCCTGATTTAGATGTCTCTATTAAGTGTATAAATTTAGGTGAAATGAACTTGGCCTTTAAGGTCACTTTGCCTCTTTTCAGCTGAGGTTCAAGAGATACAGTTCGATACTAGGAATTTATTTTTTTCCAGTTGCTCCCTCACATAGGTAGCAGAGATAGTAGACATTGCCGTAGCGTGATATCTGATCCCTTCCTCCAGTACATAGAGATGTTTTAATCACCTGATTCTTTGTTCTATTCTCAGTTATACATGGAAACATGTGCAACATATGGAAAAAAAAAAAAAAAAAACCTTAAAACATTTTCTTCTCTGCTACTTTCTTCTGTTAAAAACTGATTCTGGATAAGATTGATAAGATTTTCATATAAGCCTGTAACCAGTGATTCTTTCTGTGATTCTGGGCCTTTAAAGGTAGCTATCTAGAAGGAATCACTAGCTATGGGGATGTAGGTGAAAATTAGATGAGATTAATCTCAGTCTGAGAAGTTTAATTGTGGATTTCACATACGAAAAAAATAAATGAATATTGCTAATTTTCAGAAAAAAGTCCCTAATGAATTTGGTGGTTAATATTTGATAATGTTGAAGGAACTTTTAAAATATTTAATAATGTTGAAAGAACATTAAAAACAATAAAATATAACAATGCTTTAACACAACAGAAAATTTCTGTCCCTGCATTTAGGAAAAAAAAAAAAAAAAAGTCTTTGGCATTGGACTGAGTTAGACACTAAAGAAATAGTCTGAAGCTGTTCTGCACTAGATCTC
This sequence comes from Anser brachyrhynchus, assembly GCF_964034855.1. NCBI lineage: Eukaryota > Metazoa > Chordata > Aves > Anseriformes > Anatidae > Anser > Anser brachyrhynchus. Next base: position 177,353,417 of record NC_137694.1, on the reverse strand, counting down.
CCAAATCTCTGTCCATTACTGATATATGCCTATAGCTGTTTAAGTACATTAACTTAGTCTTCAATAACTTCAAGAACTTATTAAGATCTGCGCGTTTAATCATCATTTTGGTTTATAAGATTTTGTGAAGCCTTGAGATAAAAATGCTCAGCCTGTCAACGCACTGATAAATACTTTACTTATTTACTGCCTTTTTCCAATCACTTCAGGAAGGAGTAAACATCATTATATTCTCTGACAAGCAAGGTAGAATTCAGCCAGACTGTTTGAACACCAACCAAAAAGTGAGAATTCCCTATCTCCCCAAACAAACATAGGCCTCAATCTAGAAGACGACAGCAATGCTGTTCCCATTTGCATGGATAGAGTTGTTACTTACATGCAAATAATAATTTGGCCCAGTAATTCTGGTTCAAAAGCAAGCTGGATAGAAAGTATAAAGTTTGGTGTTTTTACCCATTCCTGTTTGTGGGATTATATTACCCGGGTCCCACCAATATGTTGTTCTGTTGAATAATGGAGAATTGTGAAGCAAGATTGGCCTGTTAGATCCACACTACCTAATTGTCAGCTCACAACTACGTATTGGATTTACATGGCAAAGCTGAGGGGGGCTGCAGGGGTGGCCTCTGTGAGAGTCCAGAAGCTGCCCCATGTTACTTAAGAGCAAGCTCCAGCTGGCTCCAAGAGAGACCCGTTGCTGGCCAGAGCTGAGCCAGTGAGTGACACTGGTTGTGCCTCTGTGCAAGCAGATTTAAGGAAGGGGGAAAAAAAGGAAAAATAAAAAACTGCTGTGCAACAGCAGCTGGGAGAGAAAGGAGTGGGAAACAGCCTTGTAGAAACGAAGGTGAGTGAAGGAGGGCAGGAGGTGCTCGAGGCATGGAGCAGAAGTTCCTCTGAGGCCTGTGGAGAGGCCCCTGGTGGAGCAGGCTGTCCCCCTGCAGCCCATGGGTCCCACATGGAGCAGATCTCCACGCTGCAGCCCGTGGAGGAGCCCCCGGTGGAGCAGGTGGATGTGGCCTGGAGGAGGCTGCGGCCCATGGAGAGCCCCCGCAGGAGCAGGCCCCGGGCCGGAGCTGCAGCCCGTGGAGAGGAGCCCACGCAGGAGCAGGGGGTCTGAGGGGCGCTGCCGCCCGTGGGGGACCCGTGCTGGAGCAGTTTGCTCCTGACGGATGAACCCTGTGGTACAGACCCATGTGGGAGCAGTTCTTGAAGAGCTGCTGCCTGTCGGAAGCCCATGCAAAATCAGTTTAGGAAGGACGGCATCCCATGGGAGGGACCCCACGTGGAGCAGGGGCAGAGGGTGACCATGAAAGAGTAGAAAAGATGAAGCATTATGGACTGACTGCAGCCCCCATTCCCCGTTCCCCTGTGCCGCTTGGGAGGAGGATGTAGAAAGGGGTGCATGACGGGGAAAGTGGGTTTAGTTTGCTTTAAGTTTCTCAGTGTTCTTTTCTGCTAGTGATAAGCAATAAATTTTATTAATCTCCCTATGCTGAGTCTGTTTTGCCCATGATGATAATTGGTGAGTGATCTCCCTGTCCTTATCTCAGCCCTTGAGCCCTTTCCATTACATTTTCTGTCCCTTTCCCTTTGAGTAGGGGAAGTGAGATAATGGTTGTGGTGAGCTCATTCAGCTGCTCAGCAGGGTAAAAGCACTACAACTGCATAAGCCTGCTTGGGACTACTCCAATTTACATTTATTACAACACTATCTGGGCACTGTTCAGGAAATAATTTACTTATTGGATCTCTCCAAAAAGGCAGTGGGATGGGTACGTTAGCATATTTTATGCCCCACAATTCTCTGCAATGATCAGATTCTCCTTCAGAAGGCAGGCTTTGCCACCTTAGCCCTCCCACATGTTTTCATGTACATCCCAAGGCATGTAGCACACAATTCTAACTGTATTCTGTAGAAAGCACCACTGTTGGAGAGTGCAACATAGCCCAAACTTTTTATTTCAGGTATATGGAACCAGCCAAAAAACATTCAGTTAGGATATAGAGGAAATCCATAAGGCTCAAAACCCCTTGGACATGATAGTACATAGCTTGCATAAGGTCAATTAATTTTAGGAAGGGCTTAATCAATATGCCAGGGATCAATCCAGGATATTTTCTTTTATTTAACAGCATATACATAGTCAAAGGTTCCTAAACCTCAACAACTGATCATGGAGGCACTCAAGAAGATAAAAAGGAGAAGCAGGCAGTGTTTAACCCCACTGTTAATATAAGTGCAACCTCTGGAGAAAGAGGCATGGTATGATGGGACAAGAAGGCATCACAGAAGTAACAAAATGGGGCTTAAGTGGGGTAGCCTCCAGCACTTGCATGTATGTAAGGAAGTACTTAAAAGGTACTATTATAGAGAAATTCCCCAAGCCCTTTTTTGGATGTCGAAGTGCTTAGGTGCCTCTCTACAGTGCCTGTATATTGTCATGACAAAGACTTAGCATTATAGTGTATAATCGGGAACATAGTCTATTTTTCATTTTTCTGCAATATGACGTTGTCTATATTCTGCTAGTTAGTTAGTTTGTTTGTTTGCTTTGTGGTTTTCTTCTGTCTGTTTTGTTTGTATGTGTATTTTTGTTTGTTTGTTTGTTTGTTTGTTTGCTTGTTTTGGTCTACCTGTCAAATGTTTAGCAGACATGTTCAAGCACATCCATAAACTCCTTTGAATACTTATACATCATGAGAGATTAAGTAAAGCTGCCTGTATATTCTCTTGAGAGAGATAATTCTCAGGCATTCCTACAGTACATACCATACTGATATATCTTGTATTTTCACTAAATTAAAGAATGAACTGTTTTCAATTAGTCTATAATTTAAATGGTTAGAGATTAACAATTTTGTATGCCTTGAGAATAATTTTTGTTTTACAGACTTAGTGTCACATCTCTAATTCACATAGCAAGGTGGAAGATTCTTGGTAGGCACTCCAAAATATTAGTAGAGCTAAAAAAAAAAAAAAATCTGGTCACACATAAATATATATTTTTTGTACTCTACATTTCCTAGATACATATGTTACACCTTGCATCCACTAATATTAATCTTGATGTCATAATTTGCATAGCATGTTGCTTAGGAAGATAAAATTTTAGCAGTGTGGGACAACAGAGTGCTATCGTGAATAAAACGTGATGTGCTTCTGTTACTGTTGTATGTAGTCTCTGGGTTAGTGAAAATATGAACTGAGCAATACATTAGGCAATACTTGGCCAAGACTCTTTAACAAGGCACGGCCGTGTGTGATCTCTGTTATAAAGTCTGCAGAACTAAACCAGATTTACAGGATTCCCATATGTTATGAAATTAGATATGCCTAAATTAAAGTTTTGAGGTACCAGATGTAGTATGGAGAAGAAATGTGAACAGCATATTTTTTTTGATCACTTGTCTCTCTGTACATCTGCAATTAGCTTTAAAGTGGGGAAGGTAGAGTTAAGAAAGGAAGATAAGGAGACATCTCTCTACCTTCTTCTATACATATATATATATGTATATGTATATATTGCCTTCAGATGAGAATACTCTTAGTCAGCATCAGGTATAAGAATACCTTTTTTATTACTGATGATAAAAAGTGTCAAATAGTTAATGACTATCTTTGAACTTTGCAACTCAGAGGCACATACTGCATTTGACAGAGAAATACTCTTATTCCCATGTAAGCAAGAATCAGTTCCATCTTTCGTGGCTTCCACTGATATGCCACAGTTTTAATGACTATTAAATTTTCCACATCAGCTAACTGAGTCATAAAACATTTGACAGGAGGTAGCTCTCAACTTTTGCTTCTCTTTTTTCTTTCCAACCTTCTTGCAACACAACATTTATGAAGCCTCTTCATGAATATTTTTTTTCCCATGTAAAATGAATTAATAGTTTGTGTCAATTCTTTTTCTTATTATTTCTAAAAACATCTGTGCTGATAGCTCGTTTTTTCTTTTTCTCTCATAACATGGGAAATGTAAAAAAATAAAAATTCTATATTAATAAAAGGTATCCAGAAAGAGATATAAAAGGTTAAAATTTCATAACTATTGTTTTTAGTGGCATAGAATGAAATTTATCAAAGGTGATTATTCCTCACTATCCTAAAATACTTGTGGTATTGCCAAACATTTAAAAGCACCCTCAAATTTTTATTTTCAGTGAAATCATATGTTGCTGTTCTTTTCATTTTTACAGAGTCTGTTCTCAGCTTAAAAAAAAAAATCTTAAAAGTTTAAGTAAACAGATTTTATTCTTTTTAATAAATACTGTTTCTTTATGCAAGATTTCCAGCTGCAATTTGAGGAAAATTAATGTAAACAGTGGATTCAGCTGTTAAACAAGTTAGATTAGGAAATACGGTTATAAAATGCCTTTTTATATAGATAAAAAAAGGAAAATATCAAGGGAAGGGGGGAAATAATTCCTGTTGTTCAGACAGGTATATATATTTTCATCATCTGGTTTTAAAGTTACAAAAAATGGATTATAATATCAGACAAATCTCATCAAAGAAGTTAGTGGTACTTTTCACTCAGATTTTTTTTTACTTCAGACTTATCATAAAACTGTTATTTGTAGTGTACAAAAAAAAATATGATTGCTAATATTTAAGCTGTTGATTTTTTCAGGTTTGTCCCTCTGAAAATCTAAGCACAAATTTAATGTGAAAAACTAATCTGTGTACAGAAAAATGCAGCAACAATGACAACAAAATGTGAGCTATCTTTCTTGGTGGAGTCAAAATTACTTTGAAAACTAGGCAAAGGTTCTCACACTTGCCATTCTGCATGACAGAAGCAAGATGAATGACAGTTCTTCTGACATCACCTTGAAGAAGTCAGACAAGTCATTCTTTAATATGCTCTTTATCCTTAAATTGCTTAATCTGCATATTAATTAATTAAATATTGATAGTGCATATCCTCCACAATAAACTTACAATATGACATTCGATTAGCTTAACGTAGTTTTATCGTCATTTATACCAAAGTGGCATTAAATCATGACAGTATCCAACAAGCAGGTTTAAAAAATTGTGAAGTCTAAGCAGCTATCCTTATAACATACCCTATCCAGTCCAAGTATTAAAACAATTTTTGCATCTATTCAAAGCACATTCCAGTCCTAGCAAATACATGTATCACATTTTTGTCCCACTGCTTAACTACCAAACAACCCAAACACTTTCTATGCCAGGAATAATATCACTTGTGATTGTCAACATCTTTTAAAGTTTTTCTCCAAGTTACTAATCAAAATTATTTCCGAACTATTTCTATTAATTTACCAATACACACAAAAGGATAGATATAGTATTTTCTTCACCCTAAATATGGTGCTTTCAAAGTGCACCATTATTTTCACTGGAGTGGGACACGATATGAAAGAGAAAATAGCCATCTTCTAAATTACTGATGCAGTTATTTTCATATACAAATTATTCCTGGAGATCTCCCAGTTCCTTTGAGTGCTTCTAATTTGGAACAGCATGGTTTTAGTTGGTGGAATGCAATGAGAGTATAAACCTGTGTTATGTCTGAAGATGCAGAAATAAAGTCATTAGCATATAGAAGCAATACATTTTACATCAAGGGCAAATCAGTTTTCAGATGGCTGTTTTACCCTGTTAAAACATTCTCCCCAGGATCCAGATTGCTCAATATTATTGACACTTCATCAAGGTTGGCCAGTGTACTGAGAGAAAGCCCAAGTGAAATACGTCTCCCCTCAATATTTTAGCTCAACGCTATCTTTTGATACCTTCAGCTTTCCAGTCTCTCAGGTTTTCCAGGTTACAGATTGCATTTGATCACTTTCAGAATATTTCCATATCTTATTCTTTTTTCAAATAGTTTCACAGTAAATTAAATATCGTATAGCATTAAGTCCAACCAGAATATCAAAGAAACTAGCATAACCTGACAAGAAATAGTAATTTTAAAAAACAAGGTGAAAGAAGATCTCCTAGATCAGATGGAAATAAATCCCATTGAATTAAAAAAAAAAAAGCAGAAAATAAAAATTCTATAGCAAAAAGTAAAAGCCAATCTGACTGTTATTATATACAAAACTTCAGATTACGTCAGGAACTAGAAATCAAACTAAGAGTTTATTGAGGAGCTTTCTTGCATTTTACCTAGAATTAATGCTGCATTATTCATATGTCTCATATGAGACATTATTGATGCTCATGCTTTTTTCATCACAATGTGGGTAAGAGCTACCCACGATCATAGGCAATACTGCTGAGACTTCGGAGAGGGTGGTATAACTATGTTTACACAGTGCAGAATGATGATAACACTGCTTCCTACATCATCACGGTATTAATACTGCTTAATTTACTTTGAGATTAAATAGATCAGTCTATTCTGCTTTTGACTGTGGTTCTGGAGGCACTGCCTTTCAGATCTCTGCATTAGAACTGTGAAATATTTCACAGTCCTTTCCACAATTTTCAACAAAAGTTGAATTAAAAAAAAAAAAAAGCGACATCAAGGCATTTAGCTTTTTATTATTTTTTTTAATTCACTCAGTGTCTCTAACAAGCAAACAGTCATTTCATGCCCCTAGTCTGTCCTCCTTTTCCTGGGATTCCACTCAAGTTTATAGCCTTTCTAATTTTAATTTTTCTCACAGATATTGGTCACACATTGGCTTTATTTTCTCACTCCCAGACCTGAGCATCTCTTCCCATTCCTGGTTTCCTTTTTCTACTCCAGAACAGTTCTTGAGGGGAGGAGGAAATTGTGCACCACTACTGCTTTCAGACTTCCACCGCTTCAATATTCTGGGTCAATACCTTTGATGATGCTAGCAATGGTCTACCAAACAATCAAAACAATTAAAGAAGGTAAATTTTCATTATGTTAACAATAATTTGAAGTGAAATTGTTAAAAAAAAAAAAAAAGACAGATGACTTCATCTTTTTTTTTTTTTTTTTTTTTTTTTTGGTGAAAATTTGGCCTGAAAATTAATATTTCATTTTTCCACATTGGAAATATCTCTTTATCAAGATTTTGATATGTTTAAATGAAATGTTTGTACTTCAAAATGCATCTGCAGAAGACAGAAAACTCAACAGAAATTTTCTGCTATTCTTCCAAAGTTAATATAAATTATGTCCAAAATGATTCTCAATAAGATTTTAGACAGAAAATGTCCATGAAAATTTGTGTCTGTTTAACAAGTCTCCAAGATGGCTAAAAATATGTGGTTACAAAGAAAACTTCATCCAAAGTCATAATCTGGTTTAATTTCTTCCAGAGGTAAAGATGGTGCTTCTTGACTATAACCTCCATTTTTGTTTTCACTTTCATTCTCCAGTTCAAAATAATTAGATCTACAGATCCTAGAACTCAGCTTCCTCTGATATAGTTTGCTTTTGTCTTAAATGCATCTCACTTGAAATGAAAGATGGTATGTTATGTAAATATTTAAATTGTATTTACAATTATAGTTTTGATTTCATCACAATATTTCTTTCCAATACATAGATATAATATAAGGCTCTTCAAATCTCCCATTTTTCAGAAACAGACAACAGAAAGAGGGATTAGGGTAGGAAACAGGTATTTAAGATTTAAGACAAAAAGAGGTGCAGAAATGTTCATATTAAAGCTGAGCCCACAGTACTACTTTTCCCCTATCAACATAATTTTATGTCAAAAAGGAGTATATCTTCATGCTCTATGATCATCTTCCCGTAAATTTTGATTTGTGTGAAATCTTATATGACTTGACTTTCAACTTTAAATTATTTCTGAACATTGATATTACATATTTTTCTATTTCTCTACCTGTTTTTGTCTTGCCGACATGCTTAGATAGTATTGCAAAGAAAAACAAAAGCATACATAAAATAAATAAAACAAAAATGAAAACAATACCAAACTATTCCAAAAACACAGTACTTGGTGGATAAAAGATGGTTTCTGTAAAAAGTAGGTAATGAAAAATTAAAAGACCTTACCATACAGCTGTATTCAAATCTTTCCTTCCAGAAATGCTAATACTTTGCTATTAGGAACCATTATTGTGGCTGCAGACAGCAGTCAATATCTTCAGACTTTATAGTGTGCTAGCTTTACTACATGTCATGCTGAAAACATTTGAATATGGCTATGCGTAACTCATGGTTTAATTTTAGAAGATAAAGGTGAAAAAATGTAACTCCTCTGCTCATAAACAGCATTCCAGCTGTTACTCCACTGGTGTTTCAAGCATTTTCAAGTAAATTTATGTTTAGGTTTTGAATGACAGTAAAAATGCTTCACAGATGGCACAGGTCTCTTACTTTCCTCACCTTGCTTAAGATAAGACCTTAGTTCTAGACATAAAATAACTTAATTACTCTAGAAATAAGATGCATATTTGCATGTGATTTAAAACATGTCAGTAATCATTAGAAAACAGAGGTGCAGAGCACCACGTTTCTCAAAAAACATCCATATCTCTGTTGAAATAGTAAAAAAGTTTTATCTTTTACATCTTTCATCATTTAATGAAATCTGTAACCCAGAGTTAGAATTTGGAATTTTTAATAGTTCAGTTGGAAGGGATCTTCAAAGATCATCTAGTCCAACTGCCTGATCTCTTCAAGGCTAACCAAAAGTTAAATCAAGTTACTGAGGATATTGTCCAAATGCCTCTTGAACAGAGGCAACAGGTATGAAGCATCAACCACCTCGCTAGGAAGCCTGTTCCAGTGTTTGACCACCTTCGTAGTAAAGAAATATTTCCTCATATCTAGTCTGAATATCCTCTGGTACAGCTTTATGCCATTCCTGTGTGTCCTGTCCCCAGTTACCAGGGAGAAGGGACCAGCATCTCCCTTTCCAATTCCTCTCCTCAGGAAGTTGTAGGAAGCAATGGGGTCACCTCATACCCTTTTCTTCTCTGGACTAGATAAACCAAGTGTCCTCAACCTCTCTTTGTAAGGCATGCCTTCCAGCCCTTTTATCAGCTTTGTTGCCCTACTCTGGATGCTTCCAAAAACATTAACATTGTTTTTATATTTTTGAGCCCAGAACTGCACACAATATTCAAGCTGAAGATGCACCAGAACTAAGTATAATTGGAAGAAACATCTCTTTTGATCATCTGGCTATGCTGTGTTTAACGCATCCCAAAATACAGTTTGCCCTTTTGGCTGCCAGGGCACACTGCTAACTCAGGTTGAACCTACTGTTGACCAGCACTTCCCAGATCTCTTTCTGCTGAGTTGCACTCCAGCCACTCATCTCCCAGTCTGTACTTGTATCTGACATTACTCCATCCTAGCTGCAGAACACAGCATTTTCCTTTGTTGAAATTCATGGCATTGTTAATCAGCTAGTGCTCTAGTCTATCTAGATCCCTCTGCCAAGCATCTTGTCCCTTCGGGAAATCAACAGCTCCTCCCAGTTTAGTTTCAACAGCAAACTTGCTGAGAATGCATTCCACTTCTGCATCCAGATTATTGATAAAAATGTTAAATAGAATTTGCCCTAGAATTGAGCCCTGTGGAACACTGCTGGTGACTGTCTGCCAGCCAGATATATCCCCATTCACTACAAGACTTTGAGCTCTACCATCAAGCCAGTTCATCACCCAGCATAGCATGAACCTGTTTATCTCACAGCTGGACAATTTGTCCAGAAAGATGGCAAGAGGGACAGTATCAAAGGCCTTACTGAAATCCAGAAAAAAATATGTCTGCCACCTTCCTTTCATCCACAACACAGGTGACCTTATCATAGAAGTGGATCAAATTACTAGGGCTGGACTTTCCCTTGAGGAACCCATGTTGACTATGCTTAATAACAGGCATAGTCATTAATTAATTGAGTACTTAGGATCCCTGGACAAATTGTACGTGCTAGTAATTGAAGATGAGTGTCCACAATAAAAATAAATAAATTAATTAATTAATTAATTAAAAAATAATTTAAAAAAAAAAAAAAAGCAAAGACATCACCTTACTAGGATAGTCTAGAAATAAAGAAGTGGGAGATATTCTTGCAATCCAACCTTTATCCCAAGCTTCCTTCAGGACTTAAATGTTACATTCTGGGTGACCTTCTCTTAATTTAGGACTTGTACCAAGCTAATGAAATCACTTCAGCTGTGAAAGCATAGGTATCCATTGACATTTGAGGATCCCAAGGGTATTCAAGAGGGCTACAGTGTACAGAGCTGGTGGAAAGGAACCCTAGGAAGCCTGGGTTGGTAAGAGGTGAGGAGAATATTCTATGACATCTACAAGGACAGTAGGCATCTAATTTGGACAAATGAATTTACCCTTAAATGGTGAAGCAGAGAATCAGCTCTAGATTGTAAACACCTATCTTTACAAGACTAAACATATGTGTTTTACGTAAGCTTAAGGTCTAACCCATGAAGTTGACCTTATGAGAGTTTAGGGGCATCTAGATAGCTACTCAGCTTACTCTAAAATTGATGGTTATGTTTGATCGTGGAATCATAGAATCATCTAGATTGGGAAAGACCTGAAGTTCATCAAGTCCAGCCATCACCTAACACTACCAAGACCACCACTACACAAATCCCTTCTCTTAGATATCTCTAGGGATGGCAACTCTACCACTTTTCAGGGCAATCTGTTTCCTAACCTAACCACTCTTTCCATGAATAAATGCTTCCTGACATCTAATCTAAACCTTCCCTGGTGCAACTTGAGTCCATAAGCAACTTGAATAATGTAGACACCTGCTCCTAATGGCTGCCTTTTGTAGATGATTTCCATTTTAAAATGAAAGGATAGGGTTCAGTTATCTAAGTATAAGTGTTTCCTGACATTTGTGAGATGTGGAAAATCTTGCTTTACTTATAGCTGTCTCCCTAGAGTAGTGCAGGTTTCCTCTACATTCTGGGTTGTACAACCCAGCCATCTGCAGACGCATTGAATTCTCTTTGGCAACTCAAATGCCATTTGGTACTCATGGCAAGGCAGCTGAATCCTATCACATATGACTGACACTATGTGGGATTAATCTCTCTTCTTAGAGTTATCCATTCCATATGCAACTTTATTATTAGGAAAAAAAAAAAAAACTGTACACAAGGCAAAGACTAAAACAAGTTTTTCAAAATATGAAATCAATTGAGTAAAAGGAGGCTATTCCATTTCTTCAGCCAGATATTGCACAACAAAAGGCAAAATAGGACTACTTCACAGGACGTATAGTATTTTCAACATCCACCAGCTAATCTTATTAGACATAACCAACTTTGGGAATGCTGTTAACTAACTGTTGACACTATAAAGTCTATTACAGCACAAATACAGATGCCTACGCATTTTGAATGACTCTTAAGTTAACAGAGCTGGGTACCAATGCAGATTTAGGCACCTGCATGGCAGTCAGATTGTGCAGTTATCCCTTGTTCTCAATGACAACGTATGCCTATAAATTAACATGCCTGGCCCTGAAACCAACTAGTACAGAATGGCCACATCTACAACATGAAACTCTTTTATCCTCCCTGGGGAGAAGGCTACTTGCAAACTTCCGCTTGGACATAGATCCTTTCAACCTTCTAAACCTCAAACCATACCTGGAATTTGTTTGGAAGAATGATGTTTAACATGAGGGAAAAACATGACAGGGACTATTCTAACAGTTTAACATTACAAAAAAAAAAAAAAAAAAAAACTATTTTAGCTCCTATGAGCATTTCCAGGCATGTTTTTAATTTATTGGTTTGATGTCACCTTGTATTCTAAATAAAATGAATAGTATTAAAATATATTACGTTACTACTTAATGTAAGAGACCAATTTTTCATCTAAGTGGATTGGAAGAGGGGAAAAAAAAAAAACATTTTGATGCAAATGCCATCTTCATTGACTCTGAGCTGAAAAAAAAATAGTATTTATAGTATTACTACAGAGAACATCTCAACAAGGAAACATAATGAACTGTCTGAACTTAGAAAACTCTCTCATTTCCCCAAAAGTTACTTGAGTAACTACTTGTGCTCAATAGGTTTTCGTAGTTATTTGCTAAACTCACACATAATAAAAAATAAGCAAACAAACAAACAGAGCAGAGGATAGGAATCTTAGTATAATCAAGGGCTTAAGATAACCATATGTATATATATATTGATATATTTTGGAGGGTGTTTTTTTTTTTTTTGAGAGAGAGAGAGATTGTTCCTCTTATTGATGACTTTTTTTTTTTCCCAGCATACTGACATGTAAAATCATGTCTATCAATTATTTGCACAATAGTTACAGCTAGAATTACTGATATTATTTCATTCACTGAAATCTTTCCCTCTTCTTTTTTGTGAGCTGGGCCAAATGGTAACATATTTACGGTCTAGTTGCTCACCAGAGAAATATTTGCTTTAACTCTTGGCATGTTTCTGGACAGTTACATAGGAACAGCTTAAAAGCCTGACTTTTCTGACTTGGAGACAAATGACTAAAAAAGGTCACAGAATCACAGAATGATTGAGGATGGAAGGGACATCTGGAGGTCATCTGGTCCAACCCCTTGCTCAAGCAGGGACACCTACAGCATGCCCAGGAGCATGTTCAGACAGATTTTTAACATCTTAAAAGATGGAGACTCCACAGCCTCTCTGAGCAACTTGTTCCAGTTCTCAGTCAAACACTGGGTGATTCATATGTTAACAGCAGACCCAGCACCAACCCAAAGACCTTAAATACCATAATATTAAGGAATATTCAGATGAGGAATTACAGATTCAAGGTCAGCTCCTTCTGTCATTTACAAACCTGGAATCATGCTGTTGCTGACAACAGAATCATGTTATCCCAGAGGAACTGTAAGAGCAGTTTGTTCCTCAGTAGATCTTTTAAGTCAAAGAACTGAATGAAAGATTTGAATTTAACAAATGTGCAAGTTAGGTTATAGTAACCTAGTAGTAGGTTATATTTGTGGTGTATGAAGCATGTTTGTTCATTATTTCTCATGGCTATATTAAGAAGGAATGAAGGGAGTCGCCAGGTGGCTGTAAGGACCTTGAGGCTCCCTGCCTGTTGCTGTCTCAGAAGGAAAGTTGAGAGAACTCTGTGTAAATATTACAATTGCAAAATTGATAACCCACTGTCCTATCTTAAGACAAACCAGCATGACCGGTTAAGGAGGGAAAAACACCACATACCAAGCGGAGGAAGACTACGGCCTTCATCCGTGTGACCACCAGAGGGACCGGAGACGACCCCCTAGCAACAGTCGATGCAGCCGCAGTAGCAGGAAGGGGGGCTACGTAACCCAGGAAGAACTCGGTGATATAAGGGACTGTGAAAGGGGGGGGGGGATGTGCGCCGTTTGAGGAGCATGGACTCCCCGGCCGCCTAGCGCTGTTTTGCTTGTTGATCGCTTACTCAATAAACTAATTCTTTCTGGCCAAAAGAGAAATTTATAACAATATTAATGTAAATAATACATTTACATTAATAATAAGGTAATAAATACCTCCCTCTGTGACTGAAAAAATGATGTAAATAAATTCCTTTTGTCTTTCAAGATTTTCACATTAAGCAAAATGTACATTTCAATGACAGAATATTTTAAATGAAATTTTTGTAGCTGACCCCAATATAAAACGTATATTTTCTCAAGATACTGTTATGATCTTTGGAATTCACTTTGCTGCCATGTACATATTTTTTATTTTTTTTTTAATCTACAAAATAGGAAACTTGATCACCTTTATTAAGGATTCTAACACTGAAAAGCGTGAAAAACTTCATATAAGCAATCAATATTCTTAGGTCAATAGTGCAGTATGTGCTCAGTGCAAAAAAAATCCAAGAAAAGAGGATCTACATTGTGATTTTTGTAATGTATATTTAGACATCAGTGTTTTCTACAAGTCTTCAAAAATTACCATGTTTATTTTTGTTCTGCAATCACTTCAATTAATCAACTTAATTAGAAAATGGTAACATTCTAAATAATTTGCTATAAATAAACAATTTTTGCTCTGCAATTAGAAATTTTATTTTCTTTTACAGGAACTCTAAGAATTATCATTATTTGAGTTAATGCTTAAAGATATATAATGGCAAGTTTGGGGTTGTGAAGAATGTGGCTTTGCTTCACATTCTATATTATCCTTCTCTGTTTCAGGCTGTTTTCTGTCACCTCTTTTCCAGATGACTGCAGACTTGCGAATGTGATGCCCAACTATAAGAAGGGTCATAAGGAGGATCTGGGAACTAGAGGCCTGTCAGCCTGACCTTGGTGCCAGGAAAGATGATGGAACAGGTAATCTTGAGTGCAATCACACAACATGTGCAGGATAACCGGGGGATCAGGCCCAGCCAGCATGGGTTCATGAAAGGCAAGTCCTGCCTGACCAACCTCATCACCTTCTATGACCAGGTGACCCACCTGGTGGGTGAGGCTGTTGATATAGTCTACCTAGACTTCAGCAAAGCCTTTCACATGGTCTCCCACTGTATTCTTCTGGAGAAGCTGGCAGCCCATAGCTTGGACAGCTACACTGAGTTAAAAACTGGCTGGATGGCCAGGCCCAGTATGGTGGTGAATGGAGTTAAATCCAGCTTGTGACCCATCACGAGCGGTGTTCCCCAGGGGACAATGTTGGGGACTATCCTTGTTAATATCTTTATTGATGACTTTGATAAGGGAATTGAGTGCACCCTCAGAAAGTTTGCAGACAATACCAAGTTGGGGGAAAGTGTCGATACGCCGGAGGGTAGGAAGGCCCTACAGAGGGACCTGGACAGGTTGGATTGATGGGCAGGGGCCAATGGGATGAGGTTCAACGTGGCTAAGTGCCGGGTTCTGCACTTTGGCCACAACAATCCCATGCAATGCTACAGGCTTGGGGCAGAGTGGCTCGAAAGCTGTGCAGAGGAAAAGGATCTGGGGGTGCTGATTGATGCTCGCCTGAACATGAACCAGTAGTGTGCCCAGGTGGCCAAGAAGGCCAACGGCATCCTGGCTTGTATCAGGAATAGTGTAGCCAGCAGGGCGAGGAAGGTGATCGTTCCCCTGTACTCTGCTCTGGTGAGGCCACACCTCGAGTACTGTGTTCAGTTTTGGGTCCCTCCGTACAAGAAGGACTTTGAGGCCCTGGAGTGCATCCAGAGAAGGGCTACAAAGCTGGCAAAGGGCTTGGAACAGAAGTCCTATGAGGAGTGGCTGAGGGAATTGGGGTTGTTTAGCCTGGAAAAGAGGAGGCTCAGGGGAGACCTTATTGCTCTCTACAACAACCTCAAAGGAAGGTGTGGGGAGCTGGGGGTCAGCCTCTTCTCGCTAGTAACTAGTGATAGGACTAGAGGGAATGGCCTCAAGTTGTGCCAGGGGAGGTTTAGATTAGAAATTAGGAGACATTTCTGCTCAGAAAGAGTAGTCAGGCATTGGAACAACCTGGTTGCCCAGGGTAGTGGTGCCATCACCGTCCCTGGGGGTGTTCAAGGAAAGGTTGGACTTGGTGCTTAAGGAAATGGTTTAGTGTGTGACATTGGTAGAAGGGTGATGGTTGGACCAGATATCTTGAAAGTCTTTTCCAACCTTAATGATTCTATGATTCTAATGATGAACCAATTCAGATCTAGTTGTATACAGTGATTTTTAAGGTATGATGTAGTATTCAGCTTTTCTTACTAGATAAGCAATTAGGGAGTATTTTCTAACTGGACTGTGAAGTGCCTAGATCCATATTATGAAAATTCTATTTAGTTTACATTATATTTCATTAAAAAATAGATTTAAAAAAAAAAAGTAAAAATAAATAAAAATAATTAAAAATTGCACAGGTCTAGAGAGTTCTGCTGGCAGCAGAGTAGTTAAAAGTCCTCCATAATTCTTTGGCTATGTTTAAAAAAATAATAATCATCATGTTATTATTAACTCAATTAGACTATTACCTTCTAGACTTCCATTTTGGTACGTAAGGTAAGAATAACAATCCCGGTGACTCCATCCTTCCCCACCATACACTTTTCTTATCTTATTCTCCAAAGACTGCTTCACTAATTCTGGGAGGCAGGAATAAGATGGGTAAAGGTCCCAGATCCTGAAATAACTAAACCTGTCTCACCTTTTTCTAGATGCCATGAGGTAGAATATAATACATTTAGAGTGCTTAATGGAGTATGCAATCAAGATATTTAAAATCATTCATACAACAAACTGTCCCTAATCAAGTAAAGCTGCAGAAATTATTTTCATGACTCACTTCCATGGGGAAAAATATATATATATAATAATATTTCAACTGATTGACCTTGTCCCAGAGTGTCACAAAGAACAGAACTTCATTGCTAGACCATGGTAAAGAGCATTCCCATAAACAATCAAGAAAGCAAAAGAAAACAATGAAAAGAGAATGAGGTAAAGGATTGGCAGATTATAATGATACTCGAGAAATTTAAACATTAAGTGTGCATAAATGAATAACAAGGATCAAGTATCACAGGCTATTTTCAATAAGAATAATAATACATACAAATTAGGAGGGAAAAAAGATGAATCTGTTAAGAGCTGATGACAATTATATGTCAAAAGAAAGGAACAAAACATAATCCAATCACTTTTAACCTACTCTAACAAAATCAGAAGTATGTACGTATTTAATTCAGGGATCCTTTTTGAAAGAACAGAATGAAAAAACAGGTATACCTGCATAATTCCTATGGTTTTACATGTGGTAATAATAATATTAATATTTGCTTTTCTTTGGAAATGACTAAGCATTTGACTATTAATGAAAAAATATCAAAATAAATGGCAAACCTGAAAACAACAACAACAACACAAATGGAAAAAAAAAAGGAATATTTTGAGTATAAAGGAAAAATCTGGAAGCTACAGGTTATATTATTTCTATTAATAACCACATTTTTGTCTGAAATCACACTTTCTAACCCTATAGTGTAATTTCTGAGACAACATTGTATACCTAAGAGTAACTTGTGTTTAGGTAATTAGGGGTAGTCCTCTGATTCCAGTAGATCTTTATTTCAGTGGGGCTTCTCAAAACAGTTTTTTCTTCAATACTTGCAAAACTAGCTGATGTGATTTGAACATTGGGGAAGAATCAGTTTTGTTTTAAAAGAAATAAGAATTAGAATGTCATAGACTAGCTTTCACCTAGAACATCTGGAAAGTATGAGAAGAATGGTGAATGTCCATTTTAAGCAACAGAATGAGTTTGCAAGTATCAATATATGAACTTCTTCTGACACAAATAAATTAACTCATTATAATACTGAACTCCAGATTTTTCCATTTCTTTCAGGAACATTTACCAAGAAGAAATAATGGGGTTACTAACAAAAGTGCAATTTAAATTCAGAGACAAAAAATGACTTACATTTGGATAATGAGACTTTTGGAAATATGCAGGATACATGTTTAAATTTTGTACAGAAACAAATTTCATATTTGTGTAAATAGTTATAGGTAATTGTTTAAAATAGTCTAATTCACCACACAAAAGCATAGCCACCATTTTCCTAAGAAATCCAAAAAGAAACTTAAGCTTGAATAAAGGCTTACCGTTTAAAAAATAGATTGAATTATTGTAGAATCATAGAATAGATTGGATTGGATGGGACCTTAAAGATCAGCTAGTTCCAACCCTCCTGCCATTGGCAGGGACACATCTGACTGGACCAGCTTGCTCAAAGCCTCATCCAACCTAGCCTTAAACACTTCCAGGGATGAGGCAGCCACAGTTTCTCTAGGCAGCCACAATTTCCATTCTTACCACCCTCTGAGTAAAGAATTTCTTCCAAATATCCAATCTAAAACTCCCCTCTTTTAGTTTAAACTGTTCTAGTCCTATTACTACAATCCCTGACAAATAATTCCTCTTCTTCTTTCCTGTAGAATCATAGAATCAATCATAGAATCACAGAACAGCTTGGGTTGGAAGGGACCTTAAACATCATCTAGTTCCAACCCCCCCTGCCATAATCAAGGATGCCACCCACTAGATCAGGTTGCTCAGGGCCTCATCCAACTTGGTCTTGGAACACCTTCAAGGATGGGGCATCCAAAGCCTCTCTCAGCAACCTGTCCCAGTGGCTCACCACCCTCTGAGTGAAAAATTTCTTCCCCGTATCTAATTTAAATCTACCCTCCTTTAGTTTAAGGCCAGCGCTCCTTGTGCTATCACTACACTCATGCATTAATGAAGTCTTCATTTCATTAATTCTTGTCTCAAACCATATATTCCATTCAAAATTTCCTCCTAACATCTAACTTAAACTTCCCCTTCTTTTAGTTTAAAACCATTTCCTCTTGTCCTATCACTGCAATTCCTGACAGAGTCTCACTCCTGCTTTCCCATAGGCCTCCTTTAGGTACAGGAAGGCCACTATAAGGTTTCCCTGGAGCCTTCTCTGCTTCAGTCTGAGCAATCCCATCTCTCTCAGGTGAGTAGCAGAGTTGCTCCAGCCCCTGAATGACTTTGTGGCCATTCTCTGGACACATTCTAATACTTCCATGTCCTTCTTGTGCTGAAAGATTTACCATTAAAATAACTTCATTT
This sequence comes from Anser brachyrhynchus, assembly GCF_964034855.1. Lineage (NCBI taxonomy): Eukaryota > Metazoa > Chordata > Aves > Anseriformes > Anatidae > Anser > Anser brachyrhynchus. Next base: position 177,334,894 of record NC_137694.1, on the reverse strand, counting down.
GTATAGTAAAATAAGGATAGTATCAGCTTAATATAGAATATATATAATATATATTAGATGATAGCATATAAATAATGTGTAGTTAATCATAGTTACAAAATAACATTAGAAATATATGTATACCTGTACAAGTAAAATGGAAGGCTTTATTAGCATTAAAATAAGTCATATTCAGCATATGAGGATCTGGAATAAAATTTTGTATTTTAAAAGTTTTATTTAAATACGTGAGTGAAATTATTTGTTTTCACAGTAAATTAGTTCATGTAGTGAAACTCGAGAGGTTCACAAAAATTTACCTCTGCATGTCTCGTTTAGACGGTTGTTAGGGCACACAGAAATAGGCACTCATCTAATAAGTAGCAGCATAAGTTTCAATTTGAGTTCCATTATTTTAAGCTCCATATTTAGATTTTTAAGATTTTAGTATTTCTTATTTGATGTTGAGAATTTTAGAACTTTATTAGAACAATATACCAGTAACAGTGCAATATAATTAAATTATAAAAGAGATTTTCTTATTAAATAAGGAAACACGAAATGCCTATTTTAGAAAGTTTCACATATTTTTAAATACAAAATGAGAAATCCATCAAATAAAAGGTGAAAATAGAAATATAGCCTTTCTCCCAAAACAAGAAAAAGGAACAGATACTTGTCTTTCTCATTATTTTTCATTGCTGTGATGGTTAAGGGATTAGCTAATATCTTGAGGGGTAATACAATGCAGAAGGAATCCTTAAACAGACATCTGTTGAATCAATCAAAGCCTCATCACCCATCAATAATGAGCTTGTCATCTAGAATTAAATATTTTCTTCTTCCTTTTAAATGGAAGTAATCCACTTCATTGTAGACACCTCTCTCTTCTCTTCCTCTCTTATAGCATTATCACGTTATTTGGCATCATTAATATTAGAGTGTGTTCTTGTCTCAAGACACCTTCAACCTTTCTTTAGGGATAAACAAGTTAGAGAAACAGAATGGCTTCAGACACGTCAAGCCATCTGCACAGAAATATGTCCAGTTGACTTTTGAATATCTCCATGGATGGAGGCTTTACAACTTCTCTGAGCAACCTGTTCCAGTATTTGGTCCAATATTTTACCTCACAGTGAATAATTGTTTCCTGACTTTCAGATGGAACCTCCGGTGATCCCATTTATGCCCATTATCTCTTGTCCTGGCACTGGGCACCACTGAAAAAAAGCCTGGCTACATCCTCTTTGCACCTTCCCTGAAGGTATTTATAGACATTAGTACAATCCCCCTGAACCTACTCTATGAGAACTGTCTCAAGTCTTTGCTTTTTTTCTCATAGGAGAGATGCTCTAGTCCTTTAATTATCTTCATTGGACTCTCTCCAGCATGTCCATGTCTCTCTTGAACTGGGGAACCCAGAACTGGACACAGTACTCCAAGTTTGGCCTCCACCACCCTCGACCTGCTGGCATTACTTTGCTTAATGCAGCCCTGTATACCATTAGTTTTGTTTGCAGAAACAGCACATAGCTGGTTTATGCTCAACTTGGTGCCCACCTAGACCTAGAACTTAGGTCTTTTTTCTGTCAGGCTGACATCTGGCTTGGTGGCCACCATAAAATATTGGTGCCTGGGGTGCAATGTTTGGTTTTGTCAGAAGCTGCTTGTACATCCTTGATGACCTTCTTGTATTTTTGCCAATAATCCAATTCATCGGGATGGACCATCCTTGAGGTTGGAGGAGGTGATTCTTGAATTCTAACCAACGTTCTTGGACGCCTCTTCCTTCCAGGGCCTTATTCCATGGGATTCTTCCAATCAGATTTTTGAAGACACCGAAGTCTGCTCTCTTGAAGTCCAGGGTTGTGAACTTGCTTGTAACTTTCTTCTTTATCCCCAGTGTCCTGAACTCCACTATCTCATGGTCACTGCAGGCAAGGCTACTTGCCACCATGGCAGCCCCAACAAGTTGTTTTTTGTTTGAGAGTACGAAGCACATCAGAGCACCTATTCTAATTGGCTCTTTCATCACTTGGGTGAGAAAATTGTTATTAGTACTTTCCAGCAACTTCCTGGGCTGCTTACACACTGTTCTAATGCCTTTCCAGCAGATACTGGGTTGGTTAAACTACCTCAAGTGGATCTGGACCTGTCAACATTGAGGCTACTTATAGCTGTCTGTAGAGGGCCTCATCCAGTTGTTCTTCCTGATCAGTTATCCCATAGCAGACAACAACTATGTGTTCCACATGTTAGTCTGTTCTGTTCTACTGAAATATCTGGAACCTCATTAACAGATGCAGTCTGACCTGCATCTCTCCACAGGAACAGTTCCAAGAAACTAAACTGGGAAAGCTGTGGAAACAGTCCATTTGTGGGTAAAAGAGTGCACTGAGACAGAGAAGAAAAAGGCAATCTAAGACCTGTTGAACAGTATTGGAAGCAAAATAGAAAACTAATAAAGTATACTTTTCTCTTTGTAGTGGAACGTTAGTTTCCAGATTATTTAGTTGTTCGGCTGGATTTATCAGGGAAACATGGAATTATAAGGAGATGTGGGACCTGTAAACAATTTTCAGAGGCAAAAAGAGAACTGCTTTCAATTCTCAGTTTCTATTTATTTACAAGTTTTTAAAATATAAAAACTATAGGTGAATTCTCTAAGTCCTAATTTGAATGACCACATGGACACTTTTGATATTAATATGTACTTTCAAACTCTCTTGGTTTCTTGTCTGTTATTTTGGACTAAATGTTAAGTAACCCTACTATAAGTCAATGGAAATGCATAAGGAGTCTATAGTGTCATCTTGCAATTAAAGTCATTAAAAGATATTATTCGATATATGGTGGTAGGTACTTGAAATTATCCTGACTACTCCTCTGCTTTACTGGAATGTACTGAAAGATAAATATATCTATATATATTAAATAGAGTTCTTCTAATAGTGTTTTTTTTTTCTCTTTTTCATTTTTACAAATCCTTTTATAGTGAAAAAAAGACCTTCCATCCATATAGCATCTTTTTCCTAGATCCATACCTTTACCCATTTACAGGCGGCTTTTGTCAGAGTCAGGACTCTAGAGTAAGTGTTTTGTTTTGTTTTGTTTTTCTCTTTATTGTCTAGCTTAGAAAGAGGTTTCAGTTTAGGAAAAGACTTTCTATAGAAAGATGGTTTGCTAGAAGGTACATCAGGAGATATGACTGTAATGTAAGTTACTTTAAGTCTTATTATTGCAATAAATTTCTGCTTAGCTTCCCAAGTGGGTGCTTTGTTCCTGAATATTCCTTCCTGTTCCCTTTTATTCATAGAACAACAGAAGTGAATGAGTAAGTCAACAGAAGATCCTAAAGTGACAGGCTTAGTCATTGATGTTAGCCTTTATGAACCCTATAGACTCCTGTTTAAATAACAGTTCCTTAAGGAGACATGAGCCAAAGTTATGATCACTTTTAGAAGGGGCTATTTACTACAGATATTGGAACAGAAGAGCATTTTTCTTCAGTGTCTGGGAATGTTTCATGTAATACTTACATGTAAAACTTAGGCTGGTAGAAAAATAAACACATTCATTAATTTTATTGTCAAGTATGTCAACCTGGGTTGTTGGAGATAGTTATTTTAAATATGTATATAAATAAAGAATTCATTACTGCAATTCTTTTTTTAATTCCTTTTTTTTTTTTTGATGACCATTTATGCATGTAGAATATTCAGACTGATGTGCTTATGTGTAGATAGCATGGATCCAGATTTCAGTCCATCACAAATACAGTCTACCTCCATTCATTTTTGTTTATATACCTGCACAATACCTGTGTATTTTTTTCTTGTCAAATACCAAGGACCTTTCTTTTTTAAATGAAAGTACTGTACAGATGGTATAAAACATATTCATAGCCATATAGATGGCAATAAACATGTTCAGAGAATCACATTTACAGTCTAAATCTAAGTTTAAATGTATCAAGCATTACTTAAACCTTAAAGTCAATAAAATAAATTTAATTCATGTGAGTATTCACCTCTAAAGTGGTAAACTATCGCTACTTCTTCACAGTTCATTGGAAGGATGTTTTTTCTCAGTGTGTGACAAGTTTCTTCGCACAAGTGTTGCACATTTGCAATTAATTTAGGTTTTAATGGGACCGTTGAAGATAGTTCATACAAAATTATTCGTGAATTTGAAATATAAACCTCTGAAACTATATATTAAGTTCAAAATCTCTGCCCTGGAGGATCTATAACTGGTGTTCTTCCTTCTGCACAAATTAACTGAACTCCCAGTTATATGTCTTAGTCAGTTCTTGCAGATTTTTTGTTAAACATCTTCATTTGAGGCAGTGACAATTTTCATCCTAGGTCCTCCTTTAAATCATAGAATCATAGAATCAATGAGGTTGAAAAAGACCTCTAAGATCATCTAGTCCAACCTTTAACCTAGCGCTGCAAATCCACCATCAAACCATGTCACTAAGCACTACATCTACATGTTTTTTGAAGACCTCCATGGGTGGTGTCTCAACTACTTCCTAGGCAGCCTGTGCCAATGCCTCACAAGCCTTTCAGTGAAGAAACTTTTCCTAATATCCAACCTAAACCTCCCCTGGCACAACTTAAGACCATTTCCTCTTGTCTTATCTCTCAGTGCTTGGGAGAAAAGTCTGATTCCCACCTCACTATAGACTTCTTTAATGAAATTGTAATGCACAATAAAGTATCCCCCGAGCTTCCTTTTCTCCAGGTTAAACAACCCCAGCTCCCTCAGCCACTCCTCATAAGGCTTGTTCTCTAGACCCTTCACCAGCTTCGTTGCCCTACTTTGGACATGCTCCAGCACTTCAGTGTCCTTCTTGTAGTGAGGGGCCCAAACTGAACACAGTATTAAAGGTGTGGCCACACCAGAGCCAAATACAGAGGGACTGTCACTTCCCCGGTATTACTGGAAAAACTGTTTCTGATACCAGCCAGGATGCTGTTGGTCTTCTTGGCCACCTGAACATGCTGCTGACTCATATTCAGACAGCTATTGACCAGGGTCCTTTCCACCAGGCAGTTTTCCAGGCACTCTTTCTCCAACCTGTAGTGCTGCATGGGGTTGTTGCGCCCCAAGTGCAGGATCCAGAACCCAGGCCTTATTGAAGTCATATAGTTGTGCTCAGCCCATTGGTCCAGCCTATCCAGAGCCTTATGTAGAGCCCTCAAGCAGATCAACACTCGCTCCTAACTTGGTGTCATCAGCAAGCTTACTGAGGATGCACTCTATCCCCTTGTCCAGAACACTGTTAAAGATATTGAAGAGAAGTTATATATATATTCTTATTTACTTATATATATATATATATTCTTATATATTTTTCTTCATCACACTTTATTTCTTAGTTAGGGAGGGGGGCAATGCTCTAGGACAAAGTTTATTGTATTTCTGTGAGTAAAAATTTAAAATAAAATAAAATAAAATAAAATAAAATAAAATAAAATAAACTGCTACCAATATAACCATTTTCCCTCTTCACTAGAGGAAATTTCATTCAAAAGGATACAGGAGTTCTACCTGTTGACAATAAAGACCAAAGATGATATTAGGTAGAGAAAGCATGTAAAATTTGGCTTAAGATAAAATGAAGATATACAGAAAGAATTACATTCCAGGGGTATATGATCATTTCTATTTCTCCCATTGAACAATCTGTTCAGTTTTCTCAGCCATGAAGGTATTTTCTCCCACCTTTCTCTCACAATAGATAATAAGAAAAAATGTCAGGAAAACTCAAAATTATGGTTCTTTAAAAGAATCTTTAAAATCTTATGCTGTAACGAATCCATATTTGATGTATGCTTCCACTAAAGTTACTCAGGAATAACATCCTTTCCCCCCCACCCCCTTTTGTTCTCTACCTCTTGTTTTCCTATGTTTTGTGACTATATTTAGAAAAGCTAACATCCACTTATTCTTTTAATTACAGCTAGTAAAGGGTCTGCTGTCATTTTAAAAGGTGCTTTGTGCTATAGGAAACGTTCATTGAAAATGTTACATATGATGCAAAGAAATGTTCTAAGAATTATTTTCTATGATTAAATAAATAAATAAATCCATAGCTTCCGTAGCATCCTTTACAGTCCATTATAAGTGCTATATTCAAATCCTTAAGGAGTGATATGCAACTTGTTGATATTCTTTGACTATCTTCTTTTCTCTGTTCTCCTCATTGCCCCATCAAGATTTACAAAGCAAATAAGAAAGTCAATAATTAAATAGAACAGGTTTCAAAGGCAGATTTCTGCATATTCTAACTGTATTTCTCTTGCAGGAATTTGTATAAAATTAAAATTTTAACCAACACTTTTATGAGCACAGTTAACTTTTAAAATGACATAAACCAGGACTATTTTGTTTCAGCTTCCTCATTTCATTGTGTTTTTCTCCATTCTTTAAATGTAAATATGTTAAAATTATATCGGTTACATGTTTCAATGTCATTGAAGTTTGTGGTTGTTTGTTTGTTCATTTGTTTTGTTTTGTTTTGTTCTCACCTAGGTCCCTGAATACCAGAATATTCTTTACATGAAAATATAGAAATTTCATGAGAAAATTATTCTACACTGATCTTCTTTAAACCATAGAAATTAAAACAGGAAGAGATCCACTGAGATAGATGTGAATTCCCACTACTGGAAAACTCCAGATGAGCTTAAAAAATACATTTGATTCTGCCATCCAGACTACATATTCTGTTTAAACATATTTCACAAAGAATGTGGAAAGTGGATGAAGGCTACTTTGTTCTCGAGCCCTTGTAACAGAGACATTTGCATATCATTCTTAAAGAAGTGATAAGAAAAAGGAAGGCTGGAAACTGTGCAGGTCAATATCTTCAACATGAGACAGTTTGCTCTGTTCCCCTGTACAGTCAGAAAGAGCTGAACTTCCAAAAGATTAAAAGTCTTTCCTAAATTCTTTCTGGTACAGCACATGACTGTGCCTAAAGAGTTTAGCATAATCTACTCTTTCAGCTCACCTTAGTCATTACTCAGACAGGCTGTACAGATTTACCTCTTAATCTTCATTTTTAAATCAGTCCCTTCACTGGTTATTTTTTAAAAGCCATCCAATTTGTCAATATCTTTCTGCTAATGTGGTAGCCAGAAATTAATACAATAACTTTAAATAACTTTCAAATAGCTGTAAGGGGCTTTATTGTTGTTCTTGTTGTTGTTATTTATTCTGACTGCTAGCACTTTATATCGCAAATATATGTCCATAGGGCCAAAATTTTAATATTGGAATTTAATTTGGCATTCACAATCAACTGCAAGATGAATCAGTTGTAGATACAGATGACATATTAATTTTTTAGTGCTGAATTACCTTTACCTAATTACCTGTCAATTATGTAATTAAGTACGCCGATATATGCATTAATTTTATCACAGGCAATCTCACAAGTTTTGTGTTTTGTTTTTGTTTGTTTGTTTGTTTGTTTTTTTGGTTTGGTTTGGTTTGGTTGTTTGTTTGCTTCCAACTCATACTTGTGAGTGCAAACACAAAGACCCGGGCAAAACCATAGAAAAAAGTAGACCATGCATCTATTCTGCAGCAAACTGCAGTCTCCAAGTGTGCCTAGGAATGCAATGCTTGTCCTACACATCCTCTATAAAGCCCTTGAGAATCATTTTAAGACATTTTTTGTATATTCAAGAAAATCATATTCTCATGAGTTACTAGTATATTGCAAAAACATATTCTGTCCTTCTGAAAACTGTTTTTGAAAACTTGATGTGTGGCACCCAAAAGGTTGGTTGAACGCTAGTTGGAAAGGACATTTATAAAATGGTGCTACTGTTACAGCCTTTTATTTCTAAGATTTAAGCAGAAGATTCAGCTGATTAGCTTTCTCCTCTCAGGAACCATTTGTGGTACTTGTATTCTAACAGTTTGGGAAAGTGTCACAGCACACAGATGGTAAATGGGTAAATACTACATATGAGGGAGAGTCCTACAGGTCAATATGATATACAGCAATTCTCAGCAAACAGCATGAAAAGTATTGCTATATAAGCACAGCAAACACAGAAACGAAGCTCAACACCACCTAAACTGCTGGATGCTGCAATAAGTCTTGAAAATGTTTCTATGAGCATATAAGCTGACAAATCATGAAGAAAGACTTGTTGTGAGGCAGTGAAGGTATATACTGAATGAGTCTGCAGAATTGAGGTATAAAATAACACTGTCAGAACAGTAGATATAGGTAGTCTTGGCATTACTAAGCACTAAACAGAGGCCTCAAGATAGAGAACCTTAAAACCATGTTACTGCAAAATTAGTGTTAGTTGGAGAGTTTCAAATAGATCATAGTGTGGTTATAGATCCACAAACATTCATGTTTCAGAGGACAAGAAAAATGGTTTGGACATTATTCAATATCACTGATTACTGTAAAGAAATCTCTTTATTTATTTATTTATTTGTTTATTTTATTAGTAGCGGACAAAACATTTGCAGGACTTTTCAAAATAATTAGTCATAACAGGCAAAAAAAGTTTCTATTTACAGGATGAACACACCCTAATAAACCTTAAAAAATGTTGATTACTGCTTATTTTGTGCAGCAGACCGCTCAGAATGCTTGTGCTGCCAAAAGATGTTATTCTTTGAGGAATTCTAGTTTATTTTATATGTTCCTTGGAGACTTACTGAGTAAAGGAAATAGAAGACATTATGTGTCTTGTGATCCTGTAAAGAGAAATCTTTCTTGAAAGATGTGTAGATAGCACATTAGCAAGCTAAAAGCATGGTATGAAGGTTTCATTCGGTTCTTTTTGCAAACAGTTGTAAATCAGAAACACACTTAAAGCTGATGAAGTTAAACACTGATGAAAAAAAAACTAAAACTATTTAATGAGAATCCAGCTGAAAGTGTTGAAATTTTACAGAATGTTTACTGTATGTCAGTATGTAGAAAATATGAACAAATTTAACTGTACTAAACTCAGTGACAGGAGAGCAAGAGCTTATGGAGTGTGTGGTACAAAAAGGTTATGGCATTCCAGTCTGTTGATATAAACTGCAAATAAAACTGAAGTGAGAGCTTTTACAACTGGCATTTTCCTCAGGGTTTAATGCAAATCTGAATCTCAGAGATGAATCAATCAATCAATCAATCAAACAAACATCACTTATCAAGATGTCCATTTCTTCTGAATTTAAACTGATCCCATTCCCAATAATCTAGATCAATGAATATAGATACAGTTCCTGGAATTACAGATGGGGGTTTCAGTGAGCCTTTTCATTGAAAGAACACAGCTGGAAGATTACATGATCTGATATTAGTTAATCTGAAATGTAATTAGCATTTACTTGTAATCAAGTGCATATGTCAGCATATGGTTCCAACTTTGATTACTGTACATGAAGAGTTATGATTACATGTGGCTATTTACCATTATTTTCTGATGTGATGCATGAGGAATGTCCATAAAAGAATGTTATCCATAAGCGTATTCCTTCCTGCCCTATAAACTTGCATAAAAAATATGTAGACAAAGCACACAAAGCAAGAATGACTGCATTGACAAAGAAATAGCAATTTAAGATATTTCAGTATGTTGAAATTACCTCACAATCAACTAAGAACTTCTTCCCACACTAGCTACTGATAAGGCAGTTCTTTTTCAGGGTGCCAATATTTGTAAAACAAAAAGATTGTCAAAGTTGTCACAAGCAAGCTTGATGGGGTCAAAATCTGAAGATGTTTATTCTTTTTATTTAATGAATACTTCAAATTTTACTCTTAATTATTCAAAAGTCAAGACAGACACAATTTAACTTGAAGCATGTGAATACTACCTTGGATGTGAGCACATGAAGGTAATCACATGCTCTGGTGGATTAGGTCATGAATATATATTGACTTCAGTGGATTTCCAGGAAAGGAAAGTCAAAGCCAGGTAGTATAGTCTTATACTGAGTCTTAGTTTTTTGTTGAAATATATATTGCAGATAAACAGTGATGAAACAAGAAAACAGTGACACAGAGGGTAACATTCAAAAATACGTACATCTCTTCTCAGTTTTGCCAACAGCAAGAATATCTGTAACAACATTAAGAATCATTAAGAAATCATTAAAATGGGATTAACCAAAGACTTCTGAACGAAGTCTCTGCATGTCAGTGATTTTCTTGTTCTAGATCCACTGTTATTTAAATAAGAGTTTCATATCCTTTTACCTTTGCTTGTGGAATTTAACATCAATCCTCAATAAACCAAATCCATAAGTTAAGTTATACCTCCTTTTAAGTACGACTTAAGGTTAGATGGTATTTAGGAGCTTATCATTTTCTGCTGTCTTGTTCTTAAAAATACATCTTTCTGACCCTGTGGTTTGGTTTATAGTGATCTCATCAAAATAATACCTTTGTCTTACCCAAATGCAGCCAAGAGAAAATGATTTCTAAAAACAACCCTATTATTGGATAAAGTCATTTACATTTATATGAAAATAGAAGTATAGGATTTTTTTTCCACATTTTATCTATTCATTTTCTTGTCACTCTTTGAAATTTCTCAAGCAATTTATTTTTAAATTTTCTTGTAGTACAAGTCATCTCCTGTACTGTAGTTAAAAAAATGTATATCTCAGGATTAGTATTTGCAGATTTAACAGTTGATAACATGCTAGTACAGTTGTGGAAGTTAAACTTTTAGTCTCAGAGACAAAATCCACAGTGTGGATTTAATCTGTTCCTAGAAAATGATACTTATTTCTCATCTATTTTCCTGTAAATTATGTCACTCATAGAAGAGACCAAACAACAAAAAAGTAAATTTAGTTTCTTAATGTGGTCTGGAGAGTGTTACACCCTATCTATAGTGTCTCCAATGATGTAAAGGAAGGAAGGAAGGAAGGAAGGAAGGAAGGAAGGAAGGAAGGAAGGAAGGAAGGAAGGAAGGAAGGAAGGAAGGAAGGAAGGAAGGAAGGAAGGAAAAGAAAGAAAGAAAGAAAGAAAGAAAGAAAGAAAGAAAGAAAAGAAAGAAAGAAAGAAAGAAAGAAAGAAAGAAAGAAAGAAAGAAAGAAAGAAAGAAAGAAAGAAAGAAAGAAAGAAAGAAAGAAAGAAAGAAAGAAAGAAAGAAAGAAAGAAAGAAAGAAAGAAAGAAAGAAAGAAAGAAAGAAAGAAAGAAAGAAAGAAAGAAAGAAAGAAAGAAAAGAGAAAGAAAGAGAAAGCTTTGTATAAGATTATGAAGAAAGATATCCCAGATGAAGAAGCATGTTGTTGTTCCAATAGAGGAAGAATGAAGCAAGTAGGATTTTTGCTAAACAGTTTAACAAACCAACAAAACAAGCAAAAGCAGTTTTCTTCTTTTACAGTTTTGATCTAATACAGTCTCTGTGGCTTTGTTTTCTTCTGGAAAGAAGCAGACGTTTCTGTGTGCTCCTTCTTTTTGTCATCAGGAAGCAACTGACAGATGAAAGGCTTGGCATTAAAAGCTGAAGTTACACGGTACCTCTGCTTCACAAATAAATATACACATACATAAAAAGAATATATATATATCCATGTTCATAAGCTGGATTTCACTGATAAGTGCAACATTGTTACTGATAGCAGGAAGCTTTGCTGCAAGGAGCTGCACACATTTGTAGAGAGATACAGACAAGATAAGAAAGCCCAGGAGATAAAGAATATACTTGATATGTTTTAAAAGAGAATAGTAAACAAGAAGCAAACAATTTCTAAATTGCACTATGCTGTCCTTTAACGCTTTCTTCTGCCTACAAAGAATTCCAGTCTCTTATGTACAACAACTTGCAGCCAATGGTAAATGGTCATTGCAATGTTTCTTCTTAATCTACCCTTCTTACAGTACTGCAAAGTACTGCTGAGGTTAGCAAAGTAAAAACTCTGACACTAGATACATCAGTGACATAAGCATAATCCCAGGGAGTAGACTTTCCTGTGGCACATGCCCAGCACAGATAATTATAGATTCATCTGAAGAAAACATGGTGGGTACTTACATAGTCTACCTTTTCCCAACAATTAGAACTGAACTGAACAGAAAACAATAGCTTTCATATAGACTTTTTATTTATTTATTTATTTTAATCTTCCTTTAGAATTTATCATGAACTGCTTACAATCTCTAGGAAGACTGTAACTCCTTATTAATTTCTGTAACTTCTAAATAGATTTCATAAAAAAGTGTACTAAATTGTGTTTAAGTGGTGCCTGCTTTGTCTGCAAATGCGCTCCAAAATATGCACATTTCTGGTACTGTAGTCTAGAGTGAGAAATGACATGAGGTAAAAAGTGTATCAGAATAAGAAACTGGATCAGCTTTTAAAAGCTACACTTTTTCTTATCAAATGATTAATAATTAGCACCAGAAATGTTACATAGTCAGATTGTGTATTGTATAATTTCAGTGCTCCTTCAATCAAGAGATGATATGAGGAATTTTTAAAACAGAAAATTATACAAACACAACTACAAAGTCTGTAGCAGCCCTTATTGACTATTTTCCTCCAAATACACTCTCTGGCCACTCTGGAGAGTGGCATGACCAAGCTAATAGGGACTTATCAGAGTGATTTTTATGTTGCACCTGAAAATGAGAATTCTGGTCCTGTGTGAGAACTCTTACAAAAATTAGTGGTCACCTCTTACACTCCAGAATGGAGTCAGTCTGGGTTTAAGATATAGATATGCTAAGCTGCTAATAAATTTCATGGCCCTCCGCCACCCATATTTGCATTTTTTTTAATTATTTTTATTTTTATTTTTTTGCTGTTGTTAAATATGTAGTGACACCCTGCCTATATTTTACTGTGTCTTTCCTATCCTCTGCTGGAAGTCTTTGAAAAAAATTACTCATCAAGAATTTATGTTCTCTCTTACATAGGAAATGGGCTTCAGTGACAAATTCATTACCTAGACACAAGACTTATATTTGCAAATGTTAGGGTTTTTGCTTTGTTTTCTGGAATCATTTCATTAATTATTCTGACTTTATGCTATAGCATGTCAAGAAAGCAATTAATAAAGGAGGAAGAGATAGAGAAAATAAGATACAGAAGTTTGAACCTTTTAGATGGCTCATTCTAGAGCCTGTTCAGCACTTTTCCTCATAATGAGTGCACCACGTTTGCTTTGGCATATTATGTCTCATCACCTCTGTAATGTTTAGTGCAGTCATTTATTTAAAGGCACTTTTTATATTGGAATTCATATTTGGGTTTCATTTCATATGGCTGACTCATGCAGTGTATACTCTGCATGTTTAAAATTGCTGTAGAATATTTCATGTTCAGAGATGGTACAAGTCTGTCCTTTTGTATGCTACTTTGAGTTCCTCTTGAAAAGGTCTCCATGGTTCTCTAGAGACCAAATTTTCTACAATGGATTCAGTTTATAATGACAGTTTTGCACTGGCAAATAAGCATATCTGATTTTTCCACCTTTACAAAATTATCCTGTTTTCTAAAATTCATATGATAAAAACACACCTGTAAACTCAAATATTAAATACACATTATTATTGAAGTTGTAAAAATACATGTCATTGCTTGAAGTAAAGGAGCAAATTTTCTAAGAAATGATAAACCATTTCTTCAAAGAAAAAATACATTGAATAGTTTAAAGAGGAAGATCATGGTCCACAAAATTCTATCTGGAAAAGGAGGAAAAAAGAATGGATTTTGTTATAATTAGGCTATATTTTTTAAATTTAACTCTAATTTTTATAGAGCTGTTTCATTAAATTTAGCTCCTACCTTCAGATTAAACACCATAGCAAGCATTTCAATCTTTGTTTTTCATTCTTCAAAAGCTTTAGTCAGTATGTAGAAGTGTGTAGAGCTAATTGAGCTAATTGTAGAGCTAACTGATGAATTACATCAGTTGAGTTTCTTGCCCTTTTTAATTTTGTTGATTATTATTGCTGAGATCGTTTTATTTATTTATTTATTTATTTATTTATTTATTTATTTTATCTAGAAGAGTAGAGCTTATGTGTTGGCAATAACTTAAAGGAGCTACAAAGAGCCTTAGGTACTTTGGATTTGTTTTGACGTGATTCCAAGTGGGGCTGACTAAGGATTTAAATACCTTTTTTTTACCTTTTTTCTGTAGTGGCTGGTCCTGTGATTCAGAAAAAAACTTGATGTTGTAAATATGTAGTAAATATGGCAGTCTTTCATCTGCTCTCAGTATACAATTTATTCTGAAGACTTTAGGCTGATTCTTCCATTATTTATTCATTTATGATTCTTTGACTTTTATTAAATAGAAAAAAAATACAATCATCAAACAAAACAAGCAAGAGAGATGGGAAATAAGAGAAGATACAGTGGCTTGGAGCATTGAGACTTCACTTCAGGTGAAAACTGCAAAGTGGGTGTTCACCCATCCCTCTGACCCCCAAGACAATGCTACTTCTTACAGCAGCTTACAACCAGGCATAACGTTACAAACCATGTCTTGCAATGTACCTCCTTGTAACCACATTCCCTCCTTCTTTTCCTATTCCTCTTTTCTCTCTCCTTTGATTCAGAATTCACATTCTTATTCCCTTCCCCCTGAACTCTGTGCTGCTGAGCTGTATTACCAAAGAATGGTAGCTCCAGCCATACCCCATGACAATACCAAACTTTGACTTTTTGGAAGTTATGCCTTCCAGTCATTTCTTTTTTCATGTAGTCATTTTCAACAGTTTTTGTTGTTGTTGTTTTCCTATTTATGCTACTTCTCTTTTCTAGAAATATTTCCATCAAAAATAACCATATTTATATAATCTTACTTAAATTAGAAAGTACCTTTTGTATAATTCTAGGAACACTCTCCAATTGTCATATTTCTGTCATATGATTTAAGACGTCTCTCATTCTGTGCTACATTATCGTTCCTATTTCCACAATTTCCTTTTATGTGTCTCAGTAATTCTTGATGTATCCCTCTGTCATCATTTTATAAAAAGGCTAGCGCAAGTATTATGAAATTACCTGTGGGTATGCTTATGTTGTAGTTCTCTTACATACTTCTGAAATACATAAGTAGCCTGTATGACAGTATCAGCCACCCACTGTCCAAACTGGCAATCCAGAAGTCTGCATAACTACTTTTCTAATCAATTAATAAATACACAGACAATTTCCTTGTGCCTAAACAGCATCAACAATTCAAATGTTGGTTTCAATCCTAAAGCTAAAGCATTTCCTAGAACGGGAAAAATATTCAGTCATACTCCTGCTTTCACTTGCAGGCATCTGTGTTGCTCTTTCCTCAGGCAGCTCTTGAAAGCCTTCCATTTCTTTTTTTTCTTCCAACAGACTTTCTAGATTACTTTTTGGGTTGTATTACTCCCTCATGTCACTGCTTCTTTTTCTGGAGAAATAAAAAAATAAAAAATGGCCATGAGATATTGTAACTTTGAAACTGTTTTTTTGTAACAATAAAGTTGCATTACATAGAATAATAGTCTCGAGGATCAGTTATAGTACATATGAGTACAAAACAAAAGCACTCTGCTCCCCTTCTCTCTAGAACACATAGACAGGGTAGCAAAAGGCAGACTGCCACATACAGCGTAGCCAGACAAATGATTGACAGTGCTCAGGAGCCTCAACATTTTTAAGCTGATCACCTCAAGCACTAGAGCAAAGCAACATTTTTTTTAATATTATTTTTTTTCCTCTCCTTGCATTCCTCTCCCACAGAGTACTTTGGAAGTAGCATTTGGGGCTTTCCATAAAATCAACCAACAGGAATTTCTGTTCAAACTGTGGCTGCTTATAAGCTTCTCTGAATACTAAAGCAGTTAGCATAGTTTGGATGGCAAATTAGAATAGAGAGCAAAGAGATACCAGCTGCTAACTGAGAAAAGTGCAAGAAGCTGGAACTGGCACTTAATTATCTTTGAGACCTCTACTGCTCTGTCAAATCTAGCTAAAATCAATAGATTCAAAAAGCTACAGGAACAGAGAAGAGACATCCACATGCACAGTCAAATGCACACACGAACCTTGCTTCCATAACAAACATTGCTACAAAGCCAATTTGGCTTGTGTATGCAAGAGATGTTCCATGCTGGTTAAAGGGACAGCACATACAGCAATGAGTGGCCGCATCTGCATGAATCCCTAAGGATGCGTACTTGGGTTGCACGAAGTCGTACCTCATTTGTAGTCTGTATGCTGCAACGCTGCTTTGCTGTCCTTCCAGAAGCACACACAGTCACAAAGAGATTAAGGAAACAAAGTCAAAGGTTATTGCATCCAAATGTTCCCCTGTTTATTGGGCTGCTCATGAGGAAATATGGGTCCATAAGGCACACCTATTTTCCCAATACTCAATAGACTGGAACAGATGGATAATACCAATCTCTGCTTGAATCAGAAGGTAGATAATGTCAGTTTGTTCTCTATGATGCCTCTGAGAATGGCATCTCAGCAGGTTATGTTTTGCCTTGGACAGACCTCAGAAAGAAAAAATAAACAACCAACCAACCAAAAAAAAAAGTCAGTGGACTAGATGAAACTGGGAACAAGAAGCAGACATAGAAATGAGTAAGAAGAAGTGAACAATGTAAATTTAATGCATAAGGCAGGAAAGTTACAAAGGCAAATAAAGGGAGAAAGACATATACTAAGAATCTTTGTCGAACAGTTGACTGAATGCTTGATCAAGAATTGGACTTATACTTCCAGACTTCTTAAATCATATCTAACAGGTCAAAATCTGTCAAATTACCATTCCTCTAGTGAAATCCTTTTCTATCACATCTACATATATATTTATATATGTATGTATGTATGCATGTGTACGTATGCATATTTTGCCAGTTTAAGTTTTGTCAGAGTTTAAAATAATCCTTTTATGGCATTCAACTTTATCTAACTTCATACATAAAGGATTAGATTGACCTGAGTCTAAATCTTCAGAGACTTTTATTTTGCATTTTAACCTACACCAAGGTGAAAGCAAGTACTATTTTCTCTTTCCTGGTGTATTCTCTCATCTATTTATGTTAAAAAGATTTCCCCTCCTGAATATTTATTCCTTGACATTTAAGGCAAAAAGCATCACTTAAGCATGTCTCACTAACCCCAGCAATGTAATAATAAAGAAATAACTTGATGGATTGTATTTTATTTGTCTGCATGTGTGTCAAAACTGAAATGCTATTTATTATGTGAACATTTATTATTACTGCTACTACTACTTTCGTTGTTTTTGTTGTTACAGCATTCTTTCATGCTTATCTCTGTCCATTTTCATGTATGAGAATGGGGTTTCTAGAAAATATCTACAGAGTGTTAAAAAGGCACCTCAAGTCTCATATTCAAAACAAGACTGTATCATGGGCAATGAGCTACTAACATCCATTTTGACAGTTCATGCAGTAACCACACAATTGATCACTTCAAATTATTTATTTTGAATTACCACCATGACTCCTGACTGTATTTTTGTAAAGCAAGAGTCTTTCATGAGCTTACTCGAGGACAGACTGGCCAATTTGTCTAACTACTCATCCATGGGAAAAATCCTGAAATGAAAAATAAAGTATGTAATATGGCAAAAGAAGCAGAATCTTTGAACTGAGAAAGGCACTGAGGATATTTCAAAGGGCTCTTCAAAAAATGACTGAAGAATGTCGCTTTATTTTTTATTTATCCAAAGACTTCTGCTTAAAATCAAAGTTTGTTTTGGTTTGTTTGTTTGTTTGTTTCCCCTGAATTTTGTATACCCTGCTTTGCTTTCACTGTGACAGATACCATAAGCTAGATGTGGAAGTGTGCAGAGTGATGATAAATGTTCCTAAAAATGCAAAATTTTTCAAGAGATGGCAAGAGACTAAAAGTAGGACAAGCTCTAGAGTGAGGGCAACAGACAGAAACAAGGTGATGCCTAAACCTTACCCTGATGCAGCTCTTAAGGGAGTCATGGATCCAACAAAAACCGTCTGGTGACTCTTCATCAAAGCCAAGTGATCTATAGTTGCAAAGAACATATTTTAATAAATAATTTATACACTTATAGATTCACATACATAATGGATTCATATTTCTTTACCTATAACTCTGGGTTCCTGTGGTCCTTAATGTTACTTACTTATTTACTCATTTTGTATTGAAAACCCACTTATGTTCCAGAGGAAGCATTTTTAAGGCAACAGCATACCCTGGAACAGACAGCACAATCTGATGGTCATGAAAATGTGAGTGTCAACATATTTTCTTCATGTAAAAGAAAACATTATTTCAAATGATTATTTCTCAGAGTGTTGTGACTGTGCACCGTTAGAACAAATAATAAATGTTAAACATTACTTACTAATGTGTGCTTATAAAGTGCATGTGTGCACCTCTGTGAGTTACAAGACACTGATGGCCTAGAAAAAAGGAGGCTCAGGGGAGATCTTATTACTCTTTACAACTACTTCAAAAGAGGTTGTAGTGAGGTGGGGGTTGGTCTTTTCTCCTAAGCAACAAGTGATAGGACAAGTGGAAATGACCTCAAGATGCACCAGGGAAGTCAGGCTGGATGTTAGAAAACTTCTTTATTGAAAGTGTTGTGAGGCATTGGATCAGGCTGCCATGGGAAGTAGTTGAGTCACCATCACTGGAGGTACTCAAAAGATATGCAGTGGTGGTGCTTAGGGACATGGTTTAGTGGTAGACTTGGCAGTGCTAGGTTAACAGTTGGACTTGATATCTTGGAGGTCTCTTCCAACCTACGTGATTCTATGATACCTACTTTAACTAGTGTAACTCTATTAATTGCTTGGTTCTGAGATGGTCTGTGATGGTTTAGCCATGGCTAACAACCGAAGTGCCCCCTCTAGCTGCTCACTCCTTCCACACACCTCCAATGGGACACCTGGAGAAAATAAGGACAGGAATGAGAAAGTTCATGAATCAAGAAAAAGACAGAGCAATTGTACTAGTCACAGTTGCAGTCAAAAGAGACTTGACTTGGGAAAAATTAACCTAGTGTATTATGTGTTAAAATAAATATATCATTAGTAATTAATGTAGGGGGAAACAAAAAGACAAACACAAAAACAATACTTTGCCTTCTTCCCCTTTCCCAGGCTCAACTTCAGTTGTTCACTCCACTCTTGTACTCTCAGCCTGAGAGGTGCAGGGGATGGAGAATTTCATTTCTCCTTCCTCCACTTTTCCCCTGTTCTGGCACAAGTCTTTCCCACAGACTATAGACAATCTCTGGTTTGGTGCCCAGATCACCTTCTTCTTCTCTGACCTCAGTGTTTCCTCTGACCCTTATTTCACCACTCCACCCCACAACCTCCCCCCCACCCCCAGCCCCCTTCTCCTCCTCTCCAGCATTTTCTACCTTTTCTTTAAGACATTTTCCCCAAGGTGCCACCATCTTGGCTGCTGGGCCCAGCCATGGCCTGTAGTGGAGTTGTTGGAGCCAGCTGGAACCAACTGTGTCCAGCATGGGGCAGCCCCGGCCTCTCCTCACAGAGGAGCCCTGCAGCCACCTGCTGCTGGCACCTTGACAGGTACATAAATGTACTACATAGAATCACTGACTGAATCATAGAATGGTTCGAAGGGATCATCTAGTTCCAACACCCCTGACATGGGCGCAGATGCCATCCACTAGATCAGGTTGTCCAGGGCTTCATCCAGCCTGGTCTTGAACACCTCCAGGGATGGGACATCCACAGCTTCTCTGGGCAACCTGTTCCACTGCCTCACCACTCTCTGAGTGAAGAATCTCCTCCTAACCTCTATTCAAACTCTCTGCACTTTTAGTTTAAAACTATTCCCCCTTGTCCTATCACTATCTGCCTGGGCAAAAAAGTTGCTCTCCATCTTTTTCATAAGCCCTCTTTAAGTATTTAAAAGTTTCAATGAGGTCTAGTGAATAGCATCTATGGCAGCACATAAAATGTTATTTTTTCAGGTCTGACACACATAAAATACAGTCCTCAGAAAGCTCTGTAAATATATGATTTTCACTATAACCTACTCAAGCTTGTTGTTTTTGTTTTGTTTGTTTTGTTTGTTTAAACGGGAAAAATATACTAAAACATGTAAAAGCGTAGTCTTTTGTCTAAGCTCTCTCCTCATAAAGTACACTTTGTTGCTGACAAGATATGCATGCTTATTTTGGTTGTCTACCTTACCACAAACACACCTGATGTGCTGGATGTAACACATCACTCCTGACTACTATGGCGTGGCTGTGCAGTGCCCTGACTGCAGAGTTTCCACTGGCAGCACTTGGCTATTACATATGTATAGTTTTTGAGCTGCTTGGCTAGCCCTAATCATTTCCTGTGTGATCACTGCATTACAAACTGTTTTTCTAGCTACCAGCATGCTATCATTTTTTTGTTTGCCTTTCTTTTACTGTTTATATACTTTTGATGCATGAAGATAAGTAGGTGTGGTTTGATGGAAGGAAGCAGGTGGAGTTGTCATTTCTGAAACATACACTCATAGAATGATTTGGATTGGAAGGAACCTTAAAGATCATGTAGTTCCAACCCCCCTGACATTGGCGGGGACACCTCCCACTAGACCAGTTTGCTCAAAGCCCCATCTAACCTGGCCTTAAGCACTTCCAGGCTCAGGACATCCACAACTTCACTTGGCAACCTGTTCCCATGCCTCACCACCCTCACAGTGAAGAATTTATTCCTTATATCTAATCTAAACCTACCCTCTTTTAGTTTAAAGCCATTACCCCTTGTCCTATCACTCCACTCCCTGACAAAGAGTCCCTCCCCAGCTTTTCTGTAGGCCCCCTTTAGGTACTGGAAGGCCACTATAAGGTCTCGCCAGAGCCTTCTCTTCTCCAGGCTGAACAAGCCCAACTCCCTCAGCCTGTCTTCATAGAAGAGGTGTTCCAGTACCTTTATTGTCTTTCTGGCCCTCCTTCGGACTTGTTCTAATACTTCCATGAGGGAAAAAAAAAAAAAAAAAAAAGAGAGAGAGAGAGAGAAACATGAGATAAGATGCTTGTAAAGATTCTTTTCTGTAGAGACAAGACTTAAACAGGACTATTCAGGATGACAAACCATATCTATCATCATCATGAATTTTTTGTCCAAAGCACTGCTTCAAGCAATTTATGAGGAGGTAGCTTCTCATTTTAACATATTGACATGAGGTTACATAACCAAAACCAAAGAATTTAATCTGACTTTGTGTATTTAGGGAACTATTTGAGATAAAAGATGTGAATATTATAGAATATTTATTCTCCTTCTGGAAGGAAGGAAAAAAAAAAAAGAGGAGGAAAAAAGAGAAGGGGAGAAAGAGAGGGTGAGAAAGAGAGGAAAAAGGGAAATTGTAAAACATTGATCTGTTATCATTGCTGAAGGATAACGGCAGTGTAAATACTGTAACTGATTGTTTTTGTAAATAAAATATATCTCCAATAGAAAGTTGTAATTTACCTTTTAGTTGTGTCTGCATTTTTTTTTCAGTTGTGTCATCAAGCAAAAATCCCCAACTAACAAATGTTAGGTACTGAAATTCCAGCATTAGGAATTTAAATGTTGATTTAAATACTTGGTAATAATTGTACATGTCTACATATAGGCAATCTTTAACTTGTCTGTTGTGTACAATATTTCATTGACTCAGCTGCATAATTTTTTTGCCTCAAGAATTTAACAGAAGAAGGAAAAGGTGAAAGGCAGAGGAGAAAAGGGAGAGAAGGAAAGATGTCCTCTACATCTTAGGTATCTAGTTGCAATCCTGTGCAAGCACTAGCCAATCTACATCTATTCAGAAGTACAGATATCTCTAATCCTATATTAACGTGACAGTACTGGCTTCCTTTGCATGGAAGACTCTTTGGCTGATATAAAATTATCAGAACACATTCCTAGAAAAAGATATTTTCCCTCTTTCACCAACCATCAATATAGAGGCACTGTCTGTCAAGCTCAGAGATCCCAACATACTGAGATAAGTTATCACAGTCTTAAGCATGCACACCAGTAGGGAGATCAAGCTTTGGTGCACTGTAATTATGTGTATGTTAGCAAGAAGCAAGGACCAATAGAAGACAAGCTCTAAAGCAAGAAAAACAGTGCTGAGAAACTAATAGTTGCATGATGCACATACAGGGTAGTTTTTTGTTTTTTGTGTTTTCTTTTTTTTTTTTTTTTGGGGGGGGGCAAAGTGTGTGGGACATTTTCCTTCAGTAAACACTAGTTTTAGTCTGCTCTCTGCAATGGAATGCTCATTTGCAGGAGGAAGGCATTAGGTGTGTCTCTGAAGGACATCCTTCAGCTGAGTCTCATCTGGAAGAAATCCATCTGTGTGCTCCAACAGTTTACTTGATATAAAACCAAACCATTTCAGTGGGAACCATGGAACGATTAAACGAAAAGCAGACTTCTAATCCAAACTAAAACACTAATGCAGGTTTGGCCTCTTGTCTCGTAAAATAATTCTATTTGCTTGCATTAAATAAAAGTAATTTACTCACCAACAGGCATAATCATGTTATGGTGACTTAAATATTACAAAAATGGGCAAGACAAAAAAAAAAAGTCTGCTTTATAACATTTTATCTAGCTAAAAATTCTATTTCTTTGCAAATTTTGATTATTATTTCTGAGTACATAAACAATTCTTCATTGGTATTAACACTGTCCATTCATGTTAACACTGTGACACTTCTGAAGCCCACTCATATGTATAATGATATCTGGGATATAATCCAAAAATTCTAACCTAATTATTATAATTATGAAAAAAGAAAAGAAAAGAAAAGAAAAGAAAAGATAAAATGGAGAGAATAATAATTCCTCCCCCCCCCCTTCCCCTCCTTGTCTCCTTGTCTCTCTAGGTTGCTAGTCTTCCAGAGGCTGACACTTTTTGTACCTATGAACTGTAATTACCACAACTGAGCCCTGAGGTCTCTACTTCCATAGTATCAGCAAGAGAAGGTGAGCAGAGGACTTCTATAACACTACTCCTACACTTAAAGTTATGCATGTACTTAAGTGCTTTGCTGATTTTGATGTAGGTGAAGATCTGGGAGGGAACTTGTTACTTGAGCCGTGTACAGTAGTTGTTGAGTATCTGTAAATTCCACCTCATTGATCGGCATTTTTCAAGTAGTCGTATTATCTCACCACTGACTGATTGATATTCATCCTCCAGTGATGGAGAAGAAAGCTTCAGATGCAGTTTTGTTGTTGTTGCTGTCATCAATTTTCACCAATTCTGCTAATAATTCACATTACATTCTAATGTAATAGCTAAATCAAAATAATTGTTGATCAGTCCTCACATTTGACTGATAAACCTTTTTAACTGTTTCCTCCAGCAACTGTATTTCCTGAAGTTTAGTAAATTGGGTGTATATTTAAGACGGCCAACACTCAAACACTTCACTAATAGAGTTGCATGCTTTACTGATCTTAACAGTTGGATGGTATATTTCATTTGTGTTCATTTGCATAATTTGCTGATTAAACTACGTATTTAATCTGTTGACCTTTACTCTGTACTTATCCCACATTTACGGAGATGTAATCAATGTGCAGACTTTATTGAATGCAGCTGACATCTCAAAGTTTACTTACCCGTTGCAAATTCTATTTAAAGCTATCAGCACACTGTCTCATTGGTGTTTGCTGGTGGTCTTTCTCTTCATCCTGAGGGTGCAGTGACTGGAAAATCAAAATAGTGCATGTAGATAATAAAGAAATAATACCCATTTATTACCTCACAGAATATATCTACTCCTGGAATTCTCATAGATGAAAGAAGCACATTATGAAAGGGAGATGTGCTGGCTCTTTCCAGTCCACTACAGCATAACTACAAATACATACTACCCTGCACAAACAAGAAGATATTCATAAGTACTTCACCCTTCTTCCCTCTTGATCCTGTCATAATATCCATTTATGTGCAGAAATAGCTGTGGAAATAGTATAATTTCTGCTTTTGATCTAGAACAGCCCAGTTCAGTTTTGGTGCCCAGGTCCTTCTTTGCAATGGTATATGCAGAGCACGTGATCTTAGTCGTATCTTTCCCAGCTCTTCCAGAAACAGACAGCTGTTGTTCCACCTGAGTAATGGTGGAATGTAAACAACAGACTGACAGGCAGACAAACATACAGCTGGTAATATTCAAGGAGCACAGATTTCAAATACTAATTTGATTGTAGTCAGTTTAAATGAAACATCTAAGGAAGTTTATGTTAAGATGATCTGCCCTGATCTGAGTTTAAACTAATGATGAAGGAAACTTTTGGACACCACAAACAATGAAAGGGGAGGAGTGGTTAGCTAACCCTGTCCTTGGCCTAACCTAGCAAAACAGCAGTGGGATAGACTTTCAGATATTGGAAAGAGAAAAAGAAGGAATTCCCCTTAGGGATGTAAAAGACTTACTGTAATCCCAAATTGGTAAGTAATGTTCAAAAATCAGCAAAAATAGACCCAACGAGAAAAGAGTAAACAGTCACAGATTACTTGGGGGAGAATGGGGGGGGGGGGGGGGGGGGGGGGGAGGAATGGAAGTTAAAACCAATCACATGATCAGGGCTTTTGGAGTAGCTACTGAGCAGACCTTCATCTGATCAAACCAGTCTAGAGCAGGAAAATAAACATGCTGTTCTTACCACACCATGCATGTCTGAATTGCTTCTAGGTCGTGGAGTGCTTCCACTAATATTGAGCAAGTGACATCTTGGAGAGTCTTGGAGTGGATAGAGGTTGCATGAAGTACCCCTTACAATTTATTGGCTGAGAAAGAACTAGACAGGAAACACCTGCAAACTGAGTCCTGGCAGAAAGCCCAGTGTCAATTGCACACACATACACACACACACTCTTCATTTTGGTCTCCATCTGGGACCAAAATACAAGAGTGAGAAATAATTTTTTGGCAAGAGCTATATATAAACCACTGTTTATGGATCAGTCAGTGGGCAACAATTGTTTTAAAATAACTATTCCATCTTCAGCACACTTCATTATCTACATTTGTTATCTTCTCATAATCAAAGTTTGAAGTTTTCAAAAGTCCCCATTCTCCACACCAGAACAGCCATTTTATTTTTTTTCTATTTGCCACTTATTAGGTTAGGAATCACTTCCTAGTGCTGAAGACCAGGTTAATTCAGAGAGAAAACAGGATGTGGGAACGGCCTGGTGTCTAAGGAGAGAAGTATGAATCACACTCTTTTTACATCTGAGACCAAGCCATATTCTACACATCTCAGAGCAGCTCCAGCTGCAGCTGTAACGTCTCTTTAAGGATGTCATTGACTGCCTAAGGACTGAGTCATAGAGCTGGGTCCAAGACAAGATTGTGGTGTCTTCTTCAGAACATCATCTGACAATCTCCTGGCCAATCCTATTCTGCTGCAAGTTGTCTAATGAGATCTTATGTGGGAGTCATAAATTCTGTTTATCTGCCTGCAGCTGGAAAGCCACACCACTTCTACCACATCTACCACTAAGTACAAAATGAAACTTTTTGTCAGTTATGGTGGGCAGCATGATATTGTTGATGACATTTATCCATTTTATTAGTCAATTTGAATCATAGCTTGTCACTGACACTGGTGAGAATTTGTTCTTCTATTTAAGTAGAGGAAAATAAAAGCTTTCAGAAAATGAGGTGGAAATTTTCAAAAGAAGGCCATGGAAAAGGTTTCAATTTTTTCAGCTGGAGAATCCGGTTTGGTTTTGCACATCTGTATTTAATCTGAGAATAAAATTGTGTAGGGAATACTATAAACCAGGATGCAGAAATTGTAAGCCCATCTGAATAAGGCAAGGTGAGCCTGTGGTGATCTTTTTGGGGATTTAGTAAAAGTGAATGTGAAGAGCTTTGAGAGAAGAACATACAGTGTATCGAAGAAAACCTCAAGGAATTCCTATCATTGACGAAACAGCATAACCAGAGGGGAAAAAATGTTTCTGAAATAAATTCAGTCTCAGATGGGCAGCCCAAGGCTGGCCTAGTCAGTAGCCATGCGGATACCCAAAGGCTGCCAACACAGAACACAATGAAGGAACTGCAATTAAAGCTGAAGAAACAGAATCAGCAGGTGGCCCCCAAAATATCTGTAAAATGGAAACCCAGAGGCAGCTAGAATTAGTGACAATGGAAAATGTGCTTGAACTGCTAAAGAGGTAAGACAGTGAACAAGATCCCAGGGATCCCCACCAGCTGCAATGGCCATCTTTGACGATTACACCCACCCTTAAAAAAAGGTTAATATCTAAGGAACACTTACTGAAACTCTGCGGGATTAGCATAAGGCAGTAGGAGATTGCTCTCCTCCAGGCAGAAGGGAAAAGGCCTATAAGTTTACAGTGCTTATTTCCACATGAACTTTTTTTTTTTTACTGTTTGCAAAGAGATGCTGTATTTAGCAACTTCACTATGAGTCTGGTATTGTACCACTAATAGCTATGAAACTTGTAGAAGTATGGGGGAATAAGCTTTAGGAAAATATCTGTTAATTATATACTTTAATATGATAAAAAAAAAAAAAACAGTGGTCAACAACATATTACTGAATCTTTCAGCCCTTAGGTACTTCTGTACTATGACAAAAATGAAAGAGAGTAGTTAATGGAACTAACAAAAATTAAGGAAATAAACACAAAGTCTGTTTTACCTATAAGCATATAGAAAATAGGTTTCAGGAATAGAAATCAGGAAAAAAAAAAAAAACTTCTGTAAGCATAAAGAAAGAGAATAAATCTAAAATTTACCATATACAAGCAGCTTTCATCTCCAAAGTCATATAGTACCCAGAATTTGTGCAGCATTTGTGTGGATTAACAAAGCTTCTGGAGCCATAATGCCCTATGTTGGTAAAAAATGAATCTAAACTTCAGATTGTCCAGTGACATTCACAACAGAAATCACAGTAATTTATGTTTAAGGTGGAGGGAGCCAGATATTTCTTATCAAAAGAGACATAATCCCAGGTGAACCAATAAGAGTGAAAGAAAATAGAGTGGGAAAATAAAAAAAAGAGTGAAAGAAATAGAAACTCCAGTACTGACAGCAACACAGTAAGAAAGTACAAGAAGCCCCTTCAAAGTAAGAAAACTGATTGCCAACTAGGAGGTGTGGTTATAGTGAAAACTGTATGAATTTCATAAGCTACAGTGGCAGAAAAATTCAGTTAAAATTTTAGCACTAAGGATAAGGAGGAAATGTTTTATTTTTTGTTTGTTTGTTTTGGTTTGTTAGTTTTATTAAGAAAATAAAATTAAAGAAAAGGTTGATGCATTTCATCCATTTAGGGAGATCATGAGATAAGTGACTGCACCTGATGCATTCCACTTCACTATATTGTTCTTAATAATCAACCTGATAACCTTTGCCAAAAGTATCTTAAAGGAACTCTTCTTTGAAAGCAGGAGTCTGTAGAGGGATATCTGTATGACAATAACCAGATTGCTAGTGCAGATGAGCTGTATATGCTAAATACTGAGCTGAGCTAAAGCACATTCTGCTTTAACTGCCTTCTACAGGATCTCTAGGGTTATAGCAAATTTATGATTAGTTTAAGAAACATTTTCACTAGCCTGACAGGCAAAGTGAAGTAAAGGGCTATTGTAGGTTGTGATGTATTTCAGAAATGGAGAAGGAATGTAAAGCTTTGTTTCTTGTTATTAAGAAACCATTCACTGGAGCTGAAATAGGTATACTTGGTCAGTTCTTAAGTATGATCAAAGCCAGGATCATGTCTGTGATAATACGCTTTGATACTCAACATCCAAAATAAGTTGCACTGTGCAGTCTATGAGATAAAATAGCAGAAGTGTCACTAGCAGTACAGAGGGGTGGACTTCCTAAGGGAAATAATGTCAGAGCAAGGGACAAATTGCAGTTTTGTTGTTGAATGACTTGTGGAAAATGGGGAAGACTGAAGTACTTACAATCTGCTTCACTGTTGTCACCTAGAAGCAATTATTCACAGACACAAAAATATGATTGAGATATTGTCACCATTTTTATTCTGTTTGTACTTGGGTGTCACAGGACTCTTTGGGGTACACTTTCTTGTATCTTCTGCATGGTTAAAAGAGCAAATCACTTTTTGATCTAGCCATGTTTTTTGGGAAAGCATAGCTGACAAATGGACTGTATAAGAATGTGTGGGTGACTGCTCCCTGGGCTGGGCAAGCATCCTGTAGGCTGGATAATGGACAAAGATCATAAACTCTTGTAAACTATTCAAAGATGAATTTAATCTAATTACCTCTTTTATCTTTATATATCTCTCTGAAATACTTATTGTCTGTATGTGAACTGTAAGCATTTTTTAATCTCCGTTACATTGTTATTTTCTGATGTTAAAAGTGAGCTGTGAATACATATTCAATTTCTAAGGTGTGTCAGTTCTTAAGATTGAAACCTTAGATCACTGTTGTAGTGCAACACATCCCAATACAGTAGAATTCCGAAGCATGAAAAGGAATTTTCTCCATCAGTGGAATACTTAAGAGAAACCTTTAATACACCCTGGATATTTTAAATAGCTCTTGTAATTTCTGTGCTTAAGAAAGAACTGAAAGTCATCTGATAGCTGGAATTATCTACGAAAGATTTAGCAGAGAGCAGAACACTAGAAAGAATGCCAGAATCTAGATGACTCCTAACACATTTGTGACAAAATAATACTCTGTTATCATTGTATTTTCACTGGGGCTAAGAAAATTTGCTTAACCCAAGAAAACTCTGGGTGTACTACACTATATTATGAAAAAAATCCAAGTTTATTTTTAGGGGTTGTTTGGTTGGGTTTGTTTTCTTTTTTTTTTTTTTTTTGAGTTAATTTCTTCAAACTGATTATCAAAATATTGTAATCAATTTAATTAACATAGAACACAGTGTGATTTCCAATTTTACTGAAAATCAAGAATCCAACTGGATCATCAAAATGTGCAGCTGGATCCATAAAATATCTAATTGGAGCATCAAACTATGTACTGCAGCACATAGGCTATAGTTGTACATTTTGAGGCACTAAAATTTGCAGCTGAATCAATAAATACTGTTTATCAAGAGGGTATATAAAAAAAAAAAGAAAGAAGAAAATATGCAACTATACAACTGAATCAGGGAGATGTTAAATGTGAGCCATAAAAAAGGTCAGACATTACATAAACACTGTAAGTACTATGGTGTAAGTAGAGCAACAAAATACATGAAAGCAGAACTAACAACACCTGCAAAATAGTCTTTCATAACACTATTCCAAGCCAAGAATCATCTCACAGGAATTTAACTTTGAATAGCATTTCTTTGCTGAATATCTATGAAGTGTGGCTCCAATGATGTTTTTATAGCTATTGCTGACAAAAATCATAAAAAGGAGATAAAGAAAGGATGACTTTTTTTTTAGTGGAACCTTTGGTGATGCCATGCATTATGATTGTTTTTCACGGCATAGCTCACCTTGTCTTGGCAGCTCATGAGGATAGTCATTATTCAGTTAAATAATGGCTAGAAGCGACAACTGTTTTTGAGTTATCTTCCAACTAGACACTGTTGTTAACTGTCATCACTACATCATCTCTATTTATAATTTCACAAACCAGGATCTGAGGGTAGATCTGAAATTGATATAAGTCATATGTAAGTTAGTCCAGCTTCACTGCACTCATGATTTACACTAGCAGAACATTTATGTCAACTGAGTGTCTGGTCTTCCCAATGTAAGTCTGAGATTTTCCTATGAAGCTTCTTGCTTTGATTTGCATCAGATAAGGGACAGATGTGCCAGAGTGCTCCAACTGCTGTGCAATGATGCAAAATAGTTATAAACCCAGCTTCACCTGCCAGGTTTATGGCTACTTTGGCATGCCAGAAGGGTGCAACACAAAGAGCGTGTATCTGTGAATGTAGACTCAAGCGTCCTACAGCTAAGTCATTCTGATTTAGAGGTGATTACCCATTCATGCCTTCAAGTTTGCTATGTAGATATAGTATGATTTCCTTCTGTCTCCCACAAATCCTTTTTTTTTTTTTTTTTCTGAACATGTGCAATGACTATAGAGATATCTTTAGATTATAGATGAAGAGAAATCGTACAGGCTTTACGGAATATATTTGTGTAGGAATAACTCTATTAAAGGAATAACTCCATTAAAGTCAATGGATTACAGCAATGAAACTGCAATACAGCTACAGAACAGGTACGTAAACATCCGCAGAGAAATAAAAACATCTATCCACAAAACAGGAACTGCACAGACAAAAAAGGAAAGGTACTGAATCTTTTAGAGGGAGATTTACTGCAAATTGGCTGCTTCTATATGGTGGATCAGAATGTATGTTTAAAAATGTTTGTGTTCCCTCTTATATCTAGGTGACTAGAAAACATAAGCTTTATAAAATAAACTTTGGATTAATTGCTTTGGCAGTGTTCTGTCAGCATGCTCTTTTCTCTAAAAAAAATAATAATAATAATAACATTTGTCTGGGCATTCTTGTAATTCACAAGATGTACTGTGCTTGATTATTTTTTTCTTGAACTATAATTAAAAGAGACTAAAATAATTTAGAAATATTTGTTTACCATCAAGAGACAGTAGTGTTATTTTTAACATATTTTCAGAATGAAAATTGTTGAAAAGAAAAATAAATGATTTTTTTTAATATATATAGTAATGTATGTAAGAAACGGGTTTATTTATTTCTGTTTTAAAAGTCTACTTAGGATGAAAGAAATCATGCCTTAAAAGCTTTGACTAGCTTCTTTGACTAGCTTCTGACAGGGGAACTAGAGTGACTAGCCATATTTATTATAAAGATCCAAGTTTAGGTGAGATTTGTGCCACTGCCCTAAAAAGACTAAGGTTCTTTCTGCCCTGTGATGTTTTGCTGGGATAGCCATTAAAAGTCTTTTTCTGACCAAGTTTCTATCTCTGAAAATTTTGTTCCCTTTTCCTTTGAGTACATATTTTTGTCCACACAGGTGGTTCATTGACACGAGGATTTCTGTAGGAAAAAGATCTGATGTTCTTACCTGATTGGTGCCTCTGACTACGTCTAGGTAGTGATATGAAGTGTCTTTTTAGAGAATTTTGTCTATCACTCCAAGACCACCTGCAGAAATCATCCTAGTCCACCTCGCAAAGGCATTCCTTGCTTTGTCTTCAACATCCTTCTCCAAAGCTCTATTTGGATAGAGCTTTCACTTAGCTGCATGTCCTAGAGGTACCATCCAGGGGGCTGGCACTGCGCTGACATCTTGCTGACAAACAAATGTACTACTTGAGGGTTCATATCTCAAACTCATTACATTTTGTAAGTGTTCGGATATAGCTGGAAACCATGTCAGTTATTAGAGCATGTTTTAGTCTTGTAAACACAAGACTAAATACTCACACTGGAGTAATTTCTCATTTCTAAATTTTTCATACTGGAAAAGTCATTAACTATTAACATTTTGTATTTTTTATGTTTTATGGTTGATGTTTAAGGACAATAGAGTTCCTAAAAAAAAAAAAAATCTAGTACATTGCCTGTTTAAATCAAGAATAAGTTCTGTTTCACCAGCATCTATTCTTTTCCTGTCTTGACTGGCATGACAGCACTTCCTAGTGGTCACAGCCTCCATGCACACCACCAGACTTTCTTAGCTATCCAACTAGAATGTTTCTTTAACATATGCAGCCCATTACTATTCAAATTCTTTCTGTATCTCATTTATTATGCATCTCCACTTACCTATTTTTCCATTACAACATTCTTCCCACCTTGTCATCATCATACTGGTATTATAACATATATGTCTCATATCACCTCTTCTGTGTTCCCACTCTTAAGTTTTGCCTTTTTCTACTAATTCATAAATTCATGACAGTCCTCTTTCTATTAACTCCTGGATATATATATATATGTTTTTTGTTTTTTGTTTTTTTTTTTTCCAGTTGTCTTTTGCTTTCATTCTTCATCCTTAGGAGTCTTCGATATTAATTACTATTTCAGTTGTCTTCCCATTTGATTCACTATTCTTTCAAAACACTTACTCAGCCACTCCATTTCTATCCCAAACTATCATGGATTCATGGGTGTAATTCTAGCCAGAAAAAAAAAAAAAAAAGAGAGATGTTATATTCTGTGATATACATATATCTTAATGCCATGCCATTTTGCTGCAATATGGACTAAATAATGTGTTTGGAAACTGGAAATAATATGATGCTTTCAAAAAGGAAAAAAAAAAAAAAAAACTCTTTCATGATGACCACTTAAATATCAAAAGGGTATCAAAATTCCAAAGACATGACTGTATCAGATTCAAAATGAAATCTTCAAAGCTCACGTTGTGTATTATTTTGTTAATAAAGTTCCTAAGGTGCCCCAAATATTTATCTGCAGGCATGACCAAAACTGCCTGAGTCTAGGCATAGCTGAGACAGCAGCATACATGCATTGGATGTTCCTGTCTACTTGATAAAGGACTACAAGTATGCCAGAAGCCCAATAACTAATTACTTTATGAAAAATACAACCACTTAAATAGGAATATTTGAGTGGTTGTTCCAAGATGTCTTTTTTAGATTGAGAGCAGTCTCTATGTGCAAAGTAGGATGAGCAAAAAGATGTAGAAGGCATTATTCATACAATAAGATTTTCTACCACAAAGGATTTTCCCATTATCAGAAGATACTGACCTTGACAGTGTTAGGACAACTGTGACCTCCCGTGCCAACTTTTATTTAATGAGAAGAGGGCAGTGTACTTACATTTAGGAGGAAGTTCTTCACTCAGAGGGTGGTGAGGCACTGAAACTGGTTGGCCAGAGAAATTGTGGATGCCCCATCCCTGGAGTTGTTCAAGACTGGGTTGCTCTGGGCAACCTGACCTGGTGGATGACATCCCTGCCTAAGGCGGGGGGGTTGAACTAAATGATCTTTAAAGTCCCTTCCAATCCAAGCTGCTCTGTGATTTTGTGATACAGGTGTAGGCTAAGAATTCTGAACTGAGGACTTCAGTTATAACCTCGTATTCAAAATTTCCTATCTTGAAAGAAATTGCCTAGTTTGTAAGAAATATTCAGTATTTTTGGATAGAATTTGTGAGCCACCTAGTTCTTTACAGACATGTAAAATTAAGAAAAATGAAAGCTTTAATTCACTAGGAAGTAAGGCATATAAAGCTGAGGCACTGCAACAACTTTAATATTTGGGGAGGAGAGAGAAAAGAATCTACCCTTCAGTCTTGATTTGAAGATTTGCAGATTAAGAGAAACAGAAAGGTATTTTGTTTTACATCAGAAGAAAGCCTTCTTTGTTATAATTAATTAATTGATAACAATAACAGTTTTATTAGTGAGTAAATGAAATTAATGGATAATGAAAAAGAACCTAGTTGCTATATATTTCTAAAATCTTTCACTAACACTTAATTAAAAGCAAAAAAAAAAAAAAAAAAAGATTGCCAGTATCAGTAGGTCTATCTGTACAGCTACTGATGAACTTTCTAAAGGGATATTAGAAAATGTATCCATACCACTAGGAGTGACTAGATCTAGGCACTAGCTCTGGTCCAGTTGTTACTGAAGCTGGTGGCAATACAGTGAAAAGTGCTAGTGATTTAGGTATTTAAAGCTGATGTGTCACCTTTCTGCAGAACCACCAGATTCTTCTGCTATGTTCCTCACTCTTGTGTTGTTTCTGTACCTTAGCTCTGTAATATTTACTGAGCTATCACATATCTTTACTACATCAACAGATTACTGCTCCGTGCATTCACTCGTTTCTAGGAGAAAATAAGTACATAGATCACATCATACTATACCAGGAAACTGAGTGGTGTAGTAGAAAAATATTCAAACAGTCGATGTTGCATAAAAAGAGTGTTTTACAGCAAAGAAATCACAACATGTAAGTGGCTGTCCAGATATGTAATAAAGTGATTTCCCACTTTTTGTTAGCCCAGTGCATGTTGTCTGTCAGCACTCAGCAAACAACACTAAGCAATAAAGCTTATCTGATAAAGGGGTTACAATATAAAGTGTAGTTGTTGTTGCTGTTATTGTTATTATTACTAATATTGTCATTCTTTGGTGAAAGACTGAATGGAGTTGGTACATGAAGAAGGTTGTCTGAATCAAAAGAATTGCCCCTATATTAGCAAGGGTGGAGTTTAAAGCAGAGTCTGGTGAAGGACAGTATTAACTTAGTGTATAAAAGATGAATGCAATATATGAAACACATAAAGGACAAAGAAAGGAGAATACTAAAAATTATTAGATGAATGAATGCTGTAGGAGGAAGGAAATATCTAAGGAGGTATTATTTAACCCATTAGGCAATCTGAATCTTTCCAAGTAAGAGTGTCATTTTTATTAAATTGTGTTAGATTAGTTTGATCTTTATGTTCTTCCATTACGTTATATCAGTACCTATAGTGTTGTCTGTAATCTCTAAACACAAATTCTTGCTTAAAGGTGGTTTACCTCAGCAATTTATTACTAAATCTCCCATTCAGAATCAGTAGCTGATCTCTCAGCACATCATGTAGGATAATCCAGTTTTTCTCCAAAATCACAAGTTGCTTTCATGGTAGACCATTACAAACTCCAGCCCTAGAGCAGACAACATGCAACAGGCAAACAGCATGCACAAAAGAATCTTCAGAAAAAGGGACTAAAACCCCATCCAACTCTTTCATTAATCATATTATATCCCAGTATGTGTAAGCATAAATGTCTACTTAAGAGCTACATTCTTCAGATCGTCTCTTAGAATAAATATTCTTTGGGTAAAAGCAAACATAAATAAATTTAAAAAGTAAGAAAATAAGATAGTATGACACCTTTCTTCAGAAAATTAATTCATCCAAAATAACAACTACATAACTTTTCTAAGTGAGTTTTCCTGAGTAATATACTCTTCCACTGATAAAAATAAAAATGGTACTGCTATCTTATTGTGGAAGCATTTGGAAATTCCCTATTCAATCCCAAAAGTACCCAGGAAAGCTTAGACAAGGACAGAAGTCTATTACATCAGGAAAGATGCAAATTTGAATATTAAACATACACATTTTTCTCCTCAAAAAAAACCAACACAAAATAACCAACCAAGCTAACAAACCAACCAGCCAACCAACCAACCAACCAACTACACACACACACACACATATTATTTTGATTTCTATCCAAAACATCCAAGAAAATCACTTTTAAATAATTATAATTTAAAAGAAGAATATAAATAGGGAGCATTTTGAATTACTTTAACTTAAACTGACAGGCTAAAATTAGTCCTGGAAAAGGATCCCAAGGAGAAATGGAGCACACAATTGAACATCATAAAGATAACCTTCAAAACCGATTTCTCATTTATGTCTTACTCTTTTTTTCTTTCCTTCATTTTTAGCCCTTCTTTCAGTAAAGCTGAAACTCTGAATTCAATAGGCGTTAAATTTTTTGATGTCTTTATGTGAAATTGGCTGGATGGTTGCACTTAAAAAGTTGGCGTCAATGACTCAATGTCCAAGTGGAGACCAGTGACGAGTGGTGGTCCTCAGGAGTCAGTACTGGGACCAGAGGTGTTTAACATCTTTGTTGGTGACATGAACAGTGGGATCAAAAGCACCCTCAGCAAGGTTGCCAATGACACCAAACTGTGTGGTGTGGTTAACACGTTGGAGGGAAGGGATGCCATCTGGAGGGACCTTGACAGGCTCGAGAGGTGGGACTGCACAAATCTCATGAAGTTTAACAAGGCCAAGTGTAAAGTCCTGCACCTGGGCTGGGGCAATCCCAAGCACAAATTCAGGCTGGGCAGAGAATAGATTGAGAACAGGCCTTAGGTGAAGACTTGTGGGTGCTGGTGGATGAAAATCTCAGCATGAGCTCGCAATGTGCGTGTGCAGTACAGAAAGCCAACCATATCCTGGGCTGCATCAAAAGCAGCGTGGCCAGTAGGGCGAGGGAGGTGATTGTCCCCTTCTACTCTGCTCTGGGGAGACCCCACCTGGAGTACTGCATTCAGCTCTGGGGACCCCAACATGAGAAGGACAGGGACCTATTAGAATGAGTCCAGAGGAGGGCCGTGAAGATGATCAAAGGGCTGCAGCACCTCTCCTGTGAAGACAGGCTAAGGGAGTTGGGGGTATTCATCCTTTAGAAGACAAGGCTTTGGGGAGACCTTATAGCAGCCTTCCAGTACCTGAAGGGGGCCTACAAGAAAGCTGGTGGAGGGACCCTTTATTGCAAATTCTGGTGATAGGACATAGAGTAATGGTTTTAAACTCATAAAGGGTAGATTTAGATTACATATATTTAGAAAAAAAAAATCTTTACTGTGAGGGTGGTGAGGCACTGTAACACGTAGCCCAGAGAAGTTGTGGTTGCCCCATTCCTGGAGGTGTTGAAGACCAGGTTGGATGGGGCTTTGAGCAACTTGGTCTAGTGGGAGGTGTCTTTGCCCATGTCAGGGGTACATTGGGTGATCTTTATGGTCCCTTCCAACACAAAACATTCTGTGTTTCTATGATTCTAGGAATTGTCTAAACTAGAATGAGTTCTTAAATCAGTTCTTAGCCTTTAGTCTAAATGTAAGAGAACATAGGCCTTGCTTTTACATGATGATTTAATGTATTTTTTTACTTCATATTGTTAAACCTTTATTCTCTGTTTTTGACATCAAAATTATTTCTACGGAAGCTAATAGTTATGTCAAAATATTATATCCAGTAGTGAATAAATAAAATGACATCTGTTAGCTTTGGGGACCACCTGTTAGGCCAGGGAATATGGATGTGATGTTAAATTTAAATTATATTAATTATAAGCACAATGGGATGGTATAATGGCCATTATAAGGGACTAGTAGCTTTCTGATTTCTCTTGTGAAAAGCA
The DNA here is from genome assembly GCF_964034855.1 of Anser brachyrhynchus. Classification (NCBI taxonomy): domain Eukaryota; kingdom Metazoa; phylum Chordata; class Aves; order Anseriformes; family Anatidae; genus Anser; species Anser brachyrhynchus. The sequence goes on along the minus strand of NC_137694.1, from coordinate 177,298,034 downwards.
GGAAGTGTGGCTGTAACCAAGGGAGTTGCAATGACAAACCTTAATGAAGAGATTATATTTGAGAAGCAGAGAAAAATAAAACAAACAAACAACAACAACAACAAAAAGCAGCTTTTGTGTATTCAGGGGTATTGGGTTATGTATATATTTGTAGATGTTCATTTATGAAGGCACTTAAGAACACAATGAGCTAGAAATATACATAAAAATGTCAGGTAAGTTACTGCGATCTAAGACAGATTTCAAGATATCAAAACCTGGTAGCACAAGCCTTTCCTTCAGGTAGCTTGTTTTTTCACAGTCTGGCACTGTCATTCATTAGTTGTTTTTGATGCCAGCATAATAACATAAATAAGCTTATCATAGCTAAAAATAGTGGACAGATTTATGCAGAATATAAATGCAGTGATCAAGAGTGTCGGGGACAGAATGTTCAAAGAAAATACTGCTGCAAAGTCATATTATGTATGATTGTATGTATTATAAAATATATATCATTATGTGCTATATATTATATATACTCACACATAATATGTCTGAGATTGAAGTATATCAGTCCTGCATATTTTGAAGAGATCCAATTCTGAAGTAGTTTTATTCATGAAGATGACTTTCTCCTCTTCTTTAATTAATAGAAGTTTATACAGATAGCAAAATGTCAAATGGCAAAAAATTGTTAGTTGGTTAGTTATCTGAAATGTGGTTTAGTAGTCTCCCTCTTTCTTTCTGCTCTCTTGAAATTCATCATGTATGCTGGTTAAGCATTTTACTTGCTTTGGCTTAAGCTTTGTAAGATATGTGAGGTTCTGTATGGTTTTTGCACTTTGTGTTTTCCATGGTTTCTCTTTTTCCTGCCTCATATAAGCTCTCATATATTTTTCCCTATATTTATTTGCAGGTAATTATGTCAGTTAATTCCATTTTTATTCTCTCCAATGGCATTCTTCTTTATATACTCTTGCGTAAGAAATACACATTTATAACTCTTCCCTCTTTGCTATCTCTTTCCATGTTTCCTTCTACAAAACCCACTAAACTCTGTTGACTCTTTCTTTCTGTTGAATTTTGTAATGGTAAAAATAGCAAGAAAAATGGTGCTTGGGTTCAAATGCCTAACAAAAATCCCTTGGGTTAAGCAAGGTTAAAATGCCTAACAAAACATCACGTCTGTTGCTGTCTTGAATTCCATTCCATCCACACTTTCCTCATTCAGTCACAAATCCTCAGTCTGTCAAATCCTTTTGCAGATTCCTCTGAGCAGAATAACACTTTGCACTCTTTTTAAAGACATCTTAAACGTACTTAAAGTGCTCTGTAAACAATTATAAAAGATATTGGGAATACAATGATTTTATATGTATTGATTAAAAAAAGTCAGAATCTGGAGTAAAGATTCAACCTTACTGAAACCTAGACTGGTGACTTCATTTATTTTGTTTCATTGAGTTGAATGAGAGAGTTAGATAACACAGTTTCCTTTTTTTTTTTTTTTTAATATATATTATATATATATTTTTTTTCAGATATTATAATGAAATACATTCATAACAAAAAGCAATTGAAAGGAAAGAAACCTGAATGGTTCCTCTACTAATATATTTATTTATTTATTTATTTGTTCTTTAAAGGAAACCAGATCCAACACAAAGCTTTTGCTTGAACAGGTGAGTAACATTTTTGAAAAGAAAAAGGACATTTTTGTATGAAGACTTTTACTTCTATTAAAAGCTTTCCAATAAATATTTGAATCTAGATTTAGTCCTGACACAGAAACTTAAAGAAAACCTATAAATACATGATTTAATCTTTGTGTCCCAGAACTTTTGGATCACCCCTGTTGTTTTTTTTGTTTGTTTTGGGTTTTTGTGTGTGTGTGTGTTTTTTCCTGTCCCTCTTAATATCAGAATTTCTGTATATCTTTCATTACTTTTTCAAATAATCTCTTGGAGTTTATTGTATGTAAAAGTTGAACAGACACTATTTTAAAGATATCTGAGATAACATCCAGTTGTACTTGCTAAGGAAATTTTACAGAAACTTGAACAACTGAGCAATAGAAGACAAGATCCTCCTTTCTTTCTTTGCATTTGCTTTTGAATCTTATTGAAAAAATAAGGAAGGAGTAGACTTAAATAATTCTGTGTTCTAAGTCTTCAGAATACTTCTAATAAAAAAAATAATAAAAAAAACTTTCATATTGCAACAACACCTTGTTTTTAGCAGTTCTAGCTGAACCCAAGTCTATCATGAAATATTACCAACTATAGACAGTGACACCAGTCCACAAGGCTGTGGTATGAATTAAAATGTGCTTATAGTAATCTACTTTTTAACAGCTTACAGAGGGTTCTTACAATTAGTTAAATCATCTAAAAGCCAAAACAAAACAAACAAAAATCTTCAGCCATCAGCATTATATGAATCATTCTGAGAAGCCTCTAGGCTAGGATAAAAGAACTTGACATAGGTAAAAAAAGACAGAAGCAAGTATTATTCTTAACTATACAGGAATGAATTAGAAATAATTCTAAATATCAATTGCAGCTCTTAACTGAATATACATTACATTTTAAATGAGTCCTATATTTTTAATTCCTAAACAGTATAAAAGGTGAGGACAAACAGTGTCACAGTTTTAAAGAAAATTACATGCTCTTCTGATTTTATTTTTGATGGGACATTTTTAGTTTAACAACACATTAAAGATTAAGCTGCATTGTCACTGGCAAACATATGCTTTATAGACAAAATGAAGCTCAAGAAGTGAGATAATAGCATGCTAATATAAAAGCAGAAGACACCTCTCAGGATTCCTGCTGCATCACAGCACTATTGTTTCTTAGCCCCTTTACTTTTCAGTGCACACTGTCGTGAAACTGTAAACTCCAACATGCTCCTGCTGTCCCATCAGTGTTTCCTCTTCTCTATATGACAGCTTCAAAGACAACTGAGCTTCACTGAGTATTCCACTGCAAAATTTCTTTTTCTATTATGTTTGATAGACTAACAACAGAAAGAAACTAGGATTTTCCAAAATTAATTCACTGCTCCTCTGCTGAAAATGAGACTGTCTGAAGCTTGAATATAACTTGGCATTAAGCAAGGCAAATCAAAGAATGGTGGTTTTTGAGAGCAAAGCTGTATATTTTTATTTATTTTAATTTCAACTCTTCTGTACACTTGACAATTGAAGCATGATTTCTCCCTTATCAAATATGAAAATTAAACGTACTCTTTGTTTCAAACTTTCCCAAAGAGAAGGTATGACAATCAGTTCTCCCTCCCCAAGCCACTTCTGTCTATATTCAGACAAAAATTGATGTTTCTTTCAGTTTGCTATTAGTTCGTATCATAGAAACACAGAATGTTTTGGGTTGGAAGAGACCCTAAAAATCACCCAATGTCTCTAAACTTCATGAGATTTGTACAGGCCCACCTCTTGAGCCTGTCAAGGTCACTCTAGATAGGGAACTCTAGATAGGGACTTCTAGATATTCCTTCCCTCCAATGTGTTAACCACACCACACAGCTTGGTGCCATTGGCAACCTTGCTGAGAGTTCTCTTGATCCCACTGCTCATGTCACCGACAAAGATGTTAAACACCTCTGGTCCCAGTACTGACTCCTGAGGACCACCAGCCATCACTGGTCTCCACTTGGACATTGAAATATTGACGCCAACTTTTTAAGTGCAACCATCCAGCCAATTCCTTACACACCGAGTGGTCTGTCTGTCAAATCCATGTCTCTCCATTTTAGAGGCAAGGATATCATGGGGGACAATTTCAAATGCTTTGTACAAGTTCAGCTAGATGATGCCAGTTGCTCTTCCCCTATCCACCAGAAGTCCACCAGATTTGTCAGGCATGAACTGCCCTAATTTAAGCCATGTTAGCTGTCACCAATCACCTCCTTATTTTCCATGCTCCTTAGCATAGTTTCCAGGAAGATCTGCTCCATGATCTTTCCATGCACAGAGGTGAAACTGACTGGCCTGCAGTTCCCCAGGTTTTCCTTTCTTCCCTTTTTAAAAATGGCGGGTTATGTTTCCCCTCTTCCAGTCAGTGGACTGCCATGACTTCTCAAATATGATTGATAGTGTCTTAGCAACTACATCCACCTGTTCCCTCAGGATCCACAGATGTATCTCATCAGGTCCAATGGGCTTGTGAACCTTTAGGTTCCTTAGCTGGTTCAGAATCTGATTTTCTCTTACAGTGGGCATGTCATGATTCTCCCAGTCCCTGCCTTTGCCTTCTGGGACTTGATCCATGTGGCTAGAGCTCTTGCCAGTGAAGACTGAGGCAAAAAATTCACTGAGTACCTCTGCTGTCCCCATATGCTGGGTAACCAGTTCTTCATTTTAAAAAAGTTTTTAAAATTCTTTTAGGCCTGGATTAGGATTAGGCTTCCATTTTCTGCACAATACTACCCTTCCCTCAAAAAAAAAAAAAAAAGTCTAGAAGATTTCTTTTTGATGTAAGTTAAATAATTAAAAAGGTTAAGGACATATTTAAGTATTTAAGTGTAGCTATGCAAAAGCTGATTATGTGTACAAATGTGCAAGAAAGAGAGAGAACAGTAACAATTAACAACAACAAACTGTGCTTAATTACATGCTTTTGGAAGGACTTCTTTTACTAAGGAAAAGTACACCAACACTGAATGGTGCATTTTTTAACTCTGCATGTTAGCAGTTCTGGCAGAAAGTGTTACAGAAACCCTGCCTTTGTTATCACTGTGCCAAGGCAACTGTCTCAAGGAAATTTCCATCAGAAGTTGCTGGGAGGTAATCAACTACAGAAACATTAAAACCAGCTAAGTACCTTCCCAAGAAAATGATTACATGAAAAATTGTAATGCCAGAATGCACAATATGAATGGACTCTAGCATTCATCCTGAAAGAATTAGCTGTTCAAAAGGTATGTAATGCATTTATTATGGTTTAAATTTTCTCAAACAGTATTTTAACAGTACCAAAAGTTACACGACTATGCTATTAAAAAAAAAAGTAATATGACTATATTCTATACTTTGTTCATTGTCGAGGTTTTATGACCATATCAAATTAATTTCTTACTGATTGGTTAAATTAGGTTATCACTTCCAGGGGGGGAAAAGAAAAAAAAAAAAAAAAAGACATTTTCCCATAAGGTCTATGAATCAGGAATGGATTCAGCAGTCTTAATTTGTTGTGACTGAAGTGTGTCAATAAGAAATGTAGGCATAAAAAGAGGAAAGGGCCATTTTCATATGTTTCATTTTATGTACAGCCACCACATTTGTGTTTTTTTTTTTGTTTGGTTGGTTGTTTTGTTTTTTAAATCTGTAATACTGTCCATAATAAGCAAAACTTCCAAGATCTCCCATTCTTAGTATTCTCTGAGACAACTGTACAAAAATAGTTTGAAATGGAAAATGTTCAATCTATTTTTTTTCTCCCCTGGGGTTTCTCAACTGTTTGGTTAGAGAATGACTGCATTCAAACATACTACCATTCTGTCAGCAGTACTCAAAGATTTGTACTTTCACTGCATGATAAATGAAGTTTACACAGTTTATGTTGTGTGAGGACAAAGTCTAGTGATTCAGTGACATGAATGTGATTTGTAAGTGTCTGATTTGGTTAATCATTAAACCTCATGTAGTCTTAAGGTTTCAGGAATTCTGCACAAACATGGAAATGAGACAGGCAAAATCCTTGGGTGGTCTAAATCAATGTGTAGTTCCAGGGAAGTAAAGAAAAACATACCAGCTTCTACCGCCAAATGATTTGTCTGGTGAATATTTTTTCCACTTATACATGGTAAAGAACAGATTACTGTTTAAAATGAATCCAGTGTTTAAAAAAGTTTAATTGTTGACACATCAGTCATATACACTTTCCCTTGCGATGTTGCTCAGCATGCAGTATGCATGCAAGATATATATACAAAGTAGATGATTACATCATATTAACTACAGTTTACAGATATGTAAACTTTTTTTTAAAATATATACAAACATTTCATCTGTTCTAAAAGTTGATTAGTCAGTGTAGTGATAGTTACAGAAGGTCTGCATCAGAGTAAAGAAATATAGAAGTTTGGTCTTCTCAGTTTCTTAACAGGATATTAAGAGATAACTCATTCACTGTCTATAAAAATGCCGTACAAGCAAGATAGTCCTGAAAGAAAAATGTTATTTCCTTTACCACATAAGAAACATCACCAGCCAATGACTGGACATTGACATTAGAAACCTGAGAACTATAATGTAGTAAAAAGCTAAAATTTCATCCAACTTATATCAAAATTGGATGTTTCTAAATATTTTGTTATGACTCAAATAACGATGACTTGATAGCTTGTTTTGTCTTACAAAAAAATACAGAATAGATGATCTAAATAGTCCCTCCTAGTGTTAAATGCACAAATATGAACTGCATTTGGAAGATGGAGAAAAAAGAGATGGAATGTCCTCATGCTTAGGGACATAAGCTAAACTTAACTACTGTAGTCATTAGAAATAATGTTAAAGTGGAGTAACTATTTTCCACTAGATTGTCTGCTGCACTTTTCCATAGTGTTTTTCACAGACATAGTTAAGGTACCACCTTCCTCTGTAATTTTTTGGTATCAGCACCCATCCTATAGTCTCAAAGCTCCAAACTGCCCATGACCTGTCAAACAAAGGCTCAATGTCCCTATGCCCTTAACTTTATGGGAATACGCATTTATTGACTGAAGGGATAAAAACATGTAGCTTGCTCTATTGGTATGTTTATCTTAATATGAGATCTACCCTCAGGCAAATATTCTAAGTCTCCAAATACCATTTTCAGCTATATAAATATCTCTTACACAGAAAACAATCCATGTTTTCAGACAGTCAATGTCATAAATAAGTGTAATAGGTCACCCTGACAGGAAACTTCTTTACTGAAAGGGTTGTTAGGCATTGGAATGGACTGCCCAGGGAGGTGGTTGAGTCGCCATCCCTGGAGGTCTTTAAAAGACGTTTAGATGTAGCCCTTAGTGATATGGTTTAGTGGAGGTCTTGTTAGTGTTAGGACAGAGGTTGGACTAGATGATCTTGGAGGTCTCTTCCAACCTAGACGATTCTGTGATTCTGTGATTCTGTGAAACATACCCAAGAAACTCTGCTTTTCTGCTTGAGTGCAAGACATAGAATCATACAATGGCTTTGGTTGGAAGGGACCTTAGAGATCATCTAGTTCCAATATTCCTGCCATGGGCAGGGATGCCATCCACTAGATCAGGTTGCCCAGGGCCTCATCTAACCTGGTCTGGAACACTTCCAGGGATGGGACATCCACAACTTCTCTGGGCAACCTGTTCCAGTGCCTCACCATCCTCTCTGAGTGAAGAATTTCCTCCTAATCTAAATCGCCCCTCTTTTAGTTTAAAAGCATTCCATGTCATTATCTGAGTGAGCAAAAAGTTGCTCTACATCGTTTTTAAAAGACCATTTTAAGTACTGAAAGGCTGCAATGTGGTCCCCCCAGAGCTTTCTCTTCTTCAGGCTGAACAGCCCTGGCTCTCTCAGCTTTTCTTCATAGCAGAGGTGCTCCAGCCCCCTGTTCATCTTGGTGGCCCTCCTCTGGACCCGTTCTAACAGATCAAAACCCTTCTTGTGCTGATTGCCCCTGACCTGGACCCAGTACTCCAAGTGGAGCCTCACAAGAGCAGAGCAGAGGGGGACAATCCCCTCGCTTGACCTGCTGGTCACTCCTCTGCTGATGCAGCCCGGGATGAAGTTGGCCTTCTGTGCTGCATGTGTGCACTGCTGGTGCATGTTGAGCTTTTCATCTACGAGAACTCCCAAGTCCTTCTCTGCAGGGCTGCTCTCAATGAGTTCTTCTCCCAGTCTGTACTCATGTCCAGGATTGTTCTGGCCCAGGTGCAGCACCTTGCACTTTGACTTGTCGAACCTGGTTCACATGGGCCCAATTCTCAAGCATGTCCGTGTCCCTTTGGATGGCATCCCTTCCTTCTGGTGTATCAAGTGCACCGCTCAGCTAGGTGTCGTCTGCAAACTTGCTGAGGGTGCACTTGATCCCACTGTTTATGTCACTGATAAAGATATTAAATAGTAGCAGTCTCAGGACAGACCCCAGCAGGACACCGCACATCACAGACCTCAACCTGGACATGGAGCCATTGATCACCACTCTCTGGGTGTAGCCTTCAAGCCAATTCCTTATCCACTGAATGGCACACCCATCAAATCCATATCTCTCCAATCTGGAGATCAGGATGTCACGTGGGACTGTGTCAAAGTCCTTACAGAAGTCCAGGTGGATGACAACATTGGTCAGTCTTCCTTTGTTAACTGATGCAGCCACTCCATCATAGAAAGCCACTGGATTGGTCAGGCATGATTTGCCCTTGGTGAAGCTGTGCTGGCTGTCTTAGATCAGCTCTTTGTCTTGCATGTGCCTTGACATTGCTTCCAGGAGTATCTTTTCCATGATCTTCCCTGGCACAGCGGTGAGCCTCACCAGTCTATAGTTTCCCAGGTCCTCCTCTTATCTGTAGGTTCGTGCCCAGTGCACCCCACCAATAAGCACACAGAGTCAGAATCCCATGAAAGCTTAGGGGTCCTAAACCAGTTATAAAAATAACCTTAGCAAATATGTCATGAATACTCTTCCTTTTTATGCCATGACTAGCATTCCTATTTCTGGACAAATTACTATTTATTTTTTGTTTGTTTGTTTGTTTGTTTCTATATCAAGAAAAAATAGAAGACGAAGAAGAAGATGAAGAAGAAGAAGAAGAAGAGGAAAAAGAAGAAGAAAGAAAAAAAAACAGCCTTATGGTATCCACAAGATATTTTCCTTTATATATTTGTTTATATTTAGTTCTGGAATAATTTTCACATATGTGTTTTAAAATGTCTTATCAACAAAAAGTTAACATTTAATCTCGTGCCTTCTAACCTCTCACTCACACTTGTTAACATTCTCTCAGTTTCTCAGCAAACAAATGTGTCAAGTTTGATCACTGCAACTGTTCTGTAGAAGTTTCTTTTGTACCTTGAGCTGCTAATAAGAAGTGTTGATATGCAGGGTTTATAGTTTGTCCCTTGCTTAGAACATCCTGATTACACAAAGAAGAATCTTCAGATGAATACAGATTCAAAGGAATAAATGAACATCTTAAATGATGGCAGTCCAGATGTCAGTATTACCTTCATGTAAACAAAATTGTACTAAATGGAAAGAAATTTATTTGAATGAAATTAAAGTTATCCATACAGAATTCCCATATTAGAGTTTACTGTTCTCAGTCATCAAGCGTATTCCCTTTCCCCAGAACTGCTGTGTTCTTGTCCTCCATGTGCCCCTCTATGCATTCACTTCTTATGTCACATTTTCTTTTATTCACTTTTATAGGTAATGTTATATTTTTGTCCCACTCTATCTGTACTATTGTTTTCTCGCTCTAATAATTTTAGAATTTATATTGAAAAATCTTACCAAAAATAATGAAGAGCTAATCTCTGCTTTGCCACCTTGCAAAATTGTTTTTTTTTGTTTTTTTTTTTCATTCATTGCAATTGTTTCCTTATTTCCTTACCCTCCTGGATATTTAAGAACTGATCTAGAAAACTTAATTTTATTACTCTTTCAGTAAAATCAGTGGGCCTTACACTAACAGCAAAATAGCTTTAAGGTTTTAAAAAGCATTATTGCCTTGATGAAAAACTGTAGAAGTAAGCATATATTTAAATAAATGTATTGCTGACTTAGGTCCATAGTTTCCAAATCAACTAATTTGCTAGAGTCATAAATAATAATAAAGAAAAAAAAATATTGCTTAAAGAATTATGTGCTCTCCTACCCGGTGGATAAGCAACTAGTAGTAACCTTAATGTGTTGCTCACTGTAACAAGAAGAGGCAGCATGTGCAGAATACTTTATTTAAATGTATTGAACTTTTGACATATGTTTTTTTTTAGAAATGATGGAAAAAAACTTAAATCATATTTTACAGTATCTTTGCATATTACTGACTGGCAATACTAAAACAAATCTTTTTACAAATGCTTGAAGTACTCCTCTATCATACAAGGCTTAGGCAAGATTCATAAGACTCATTCATGTATCGTTGATGAAGGGCTACAGAAAGGAAAAGTTTAAAGTGACCTTCTATCTATCTAAATTACTGCAATGAAACTGTAAAATGAACATGTGAAAAATACCATATGATATTCAGTGGCATACACTCCTAGTAAGTGATCCTTTCACATCAGTTGCAGTACCAGATGCTTAAACTGTAACTGGGCAACACTGTCCTAGGTTGTTCTGTCCTTACATTTCTTATCCTGCAATGATGAGGCAGAAAATGGTTCTACTGTATCTTGTTATAAGACTTCCACAAGGTAAAGTAGTTGGGTGTTCAGCATTTAGGGGGTCTTTAAAGAGCAGCAGTTGGTGTAATAATTATTGATTGCAAGGAAATAGGGTCTCCTCTCTGCCTCATCCTATTAAACATTTTGCTGGGAGCCTGAAACCTATGATACTGCACCTTATGGTGTCTGTTGACTTAGACCTTGCACCAATCGATAACACAGATGACCATACTGAGAAACCTGATGCTCCAAAGAAAAGACTGTGCCAAGTGGTTATCCCAGAAGCTATATGGTTGCATCTGGACAGTCACACTTATACTGACTGTATATTAAGAAGGCAGTGACTAAATATTTCTACTGCTTTTACTCTGATCCTGAGTAGAGTAGAGTAGAGTAGAGTAGAGTAGAGTAGAGTAGAGTAGAGTAAAATAGAATAGAATAGAATAGAATAGAATAGAATAGAATAGAATAGAATAGAATAGAATAGAATAGAATAGAATAGATCAATTTGAAGGGACCTTCAAAGATCATTGTGTCCAACTGTCTGAGCTCTTCAGGCCTAACCAAAAGTTAAAGCATATTAATGAGGGCATAGTAAAAATGGCTCTTGAACACTGACAGGCATGGGGCACCAACCACCTCACTAGGAAGCCTGTTTCAGTGTTTGACCAGCCTCACAGTAAAGAAATTTTTCCTAAACCCCAGTCTGAACCTCCCCTGGTGCAGCTTTATGCATTTCCCATGTATACTGTCATTGGTTACCAGGGAGAAGAGATGGGCACCTTCCTCTCCAGTTCCTTTCCTCAGGAAGTTGTAAAGAGCAATGAGATTACTTCTTAGCCTTCTTTTTTTCCAGACTAGACAGCCCAAGTGTCCTCATCCTCTCCTTATAGGACATGCCTTCCAGTCCTTCTACTATTTTTCAACTTTCTCATACTGAATTGAAACTCCTTGAACAAACTAGGAGACCGCTAGCATATGAGAACAGAATAACAATTCCCTTGAATTCTAAGTTTTCATAATTAAAGTTTTCATAACTTTATTAAAAACATGACTGTTTGACAGAGAACTTCCATCTCTGCCTTGAAAAGGAAGTTGCTATGTTTCTTGTGTATCTTCCATGTCACCTTCTCAAATACTTGTTTAAAGTTGCAAGCTGTCATGCCTATCCTCTGCAAAGCAGTGATCCTCTTACCTAGGATTTATGCACAATTGCTTTTGCAGTTTTGAGCATGAGAAGAATAAAATGTTAATGCCACTTTTCTCACGAAACAGCAAATAACATTTACAGTCATGAGTCACAGCTTCAAGAAGACTGAACAGGGAGAAAAAGATAAACAAGGAAATATTCTTACTGGAACTGTCCACTATCTAAATTCAGGAACCTCAGTTTCTCCTCCTCCTCTGCACCCTCCTTCTCCCTTTGCATGCTCCATTGCTTGGACATCATGTGTCCATTCAGCAGCAGAGAGAACTGCATAGCAGTTGTTGTAAGAATTGTGAGCTGAAAGGCCAAAGTGTGAAATGAAAGCTTGGCTGCATAATTAATAAGCTTTTTATATAGGACAGTTCTATCTTGTTGGACATAACTGAGCTAACAGTTATTGTTGAAATGAAGAATTATAAAATAATAAATAAATAAATTGAGAGAAAAATAATAACATGCCCGGTTTAACAACTGAAGCTCTAGTACCTGAACATCGGTATGGAACTGAGACTTAAAGGGGAGTTGCAGTAAAGTTATGACAAGAAATTCTCAGATATTTATCATCTTTCTTATTTAGTGTTCTCATATTTCTGGCTAGTTGGGTACAAATTCATGACTGATTCATGTAGTATATCAACTGTTTTCAGAGTGTATTTATAAAATATTTCTAATGGCTCATCATGGAATATTTTGCTTTTTGATTAAAAAAAAAATCAATGCAGCAGTGAGAATGAAAATGAGAGAAAAAAGTTGTCACTTGTTCAGAAAGCTTTTAAATTGTGTTTTGTGTTCATGTTCATGTTAGCTTTTTTATTTTTGTTTTTTTTCCTGTCACTGTGTCTACCCTTCTTCCAGGAGGACCAAATCTAGCAATTACATTGCAAAAAATAATACACTGCCTCACAGTTCACATATTACCAGGGGAACTGGCAGGATATGATTTGCAAAAGTGCTGAGCTCATGTAACAACAAGCAAAGTCCACAACTGCTGTACCTTGAACACATCATAAGTTCTGCTGTAGCAAAGATTCTGAAAAAGGGTTTGTCAATATACCAAATAAGGCATCAAAATTAGAAACTTTTGTCCTTTTTCCACTTCAACTTCCTATTTGTGAAATGGTGATAAAACAGCCAAATATTTTACAAGAATACTGTGAAAATACATGCATTATTGTCTAAGGGGCACTTGGTTACTGTACTGACAATGGCAATAATTCTCCATAACAAAATTAATAATTCTCCAGGACAGGACAAGTTTTAAAATAACATGCAGAAACTGACATGGTTGCCAGAATACATCACAACTTCTCACTGATATTCATTCATCTATTCAGGAGGCAGGAGATATGGAAAAAATGGTCAGTGGACACATTTTTGCATTTACATAACTAAAAGTTGGCTTAAAACACAAATGTTTCTGCAGTAACTAATGATGGAAGACTAATAACATAAGATGGCAGTAACTAATGAAGGAAATAGCAAAGGGATCTTACAAAGTGTATAGAATGAGCAGGAAAATAGAAAAAAAAAAAAGGAGAAAATCTGTATTGATACTTGGTGCTTTGTAGCAAGTTAAAATTGCTCAGTACAAATAATCGTGAACATTTCAGAGTTTTCCATATATACTTCTAACATCAAAATAAAATGGGGCCCAGAAAACACATCTTTAAAATACCAATTACATATATATATACTTTTAGGCAATTGTCTATCTCTCTTTACAAGTAAAAAGTGACCAGTTATACACACTATGGTATGGCTCTGTGAATTTATTATTTACTAAAATGGTATAGGAGTGAAATTTTAAAATGAAATATGTACAACAGCCTACCCATCCTTAATTGGCCTATGAACTTATCAGTACAAAACCAAAACCATCTGTTTTTAAGAGCACAGAGGTGATTGAGTTAGACAACACCTGGACATCTTTAATTCTCAAAGTTAGATTTATTAATTTATTTTTTCTGAACAATATTCAAATACTTGCACCTGGATTCCAAAGAATATCAAGTTATTGTGTCAGCTTGACATCTTTTTTTTTTTTACTATTTCCTTTTTAAAGAACCACGAAAACATCATTTTATATTAATGAAAGTATGCAGTATTTTTATACATATGCCCTAAAGTATAGTATTTGCCTTTTACTCTTTAGAAACACTCTGCCCTATGGACAGATGTGACCATCAAATTCAATGCCTGCAGCACATTTGCTGACCTTCAGCAAGCTCTGACTTTTTTATGTTGCAACATTATTTTGTTTTATTATTTTAGCCAAAGAGAGCAGTCTGTGATCAGCAAAGAGAGGCTTTTATCTTAATCATTGGTCCCATATTGATAAATATTCAGATTTTCAGTCTCCCAGGAACACTGTTCAGTATTTCTTGGTATTGAAATAAAGCAATGAAATCATTTCAACCAAAACTCGATACACTAAAGCTCATAGTCCCATTACATTAGTAGCATAAGATCTTTTTTGTTTGTGCTTGTTTAATGTTTGTCCAATTCTAAGCTTGCAAGCTACAAAGCTTTCACATTAAATGTAGCTCCATTTAATTCATGAGGAATATTTAAAAGGTATCAGACCTTGAATTTGCTGTATCTGGAGGGAAACATTTTCTTTATTCTTACTACCACATTCTGGTAGTGTTGGCTAGTGATTAAACATGTCAGGGACCAAGAAACAAGTCGATACATAAAATAAATAAATAAATAAATAAACAAATCAGTCTGACGCTATTTATTAGTGTCAGTGAAACCTGACACTAATATAAAACTGGAATAATGTCATTATTGACATTATTACATAATTGTCATTATGTAATATATTAAAACTGGTACTTAAAAACAATTTGCCCATAGTGTCTTGGAAGTGAAGAGAGGAAATTAAAGCACTTCTCAAATAATCTCCGTAGAAAACATGAGTATGGAAATGGAATTCTTTATGATGCAGCCAATACAGCAAGTTATCTTAATTCCTTCACATCACAGACATTCAATTTATCATGCTCAGTTCATAGAAGAAGCTATGTATTTTTTGTAAATATATATGCATTAGAATGAGAATGCTTAAAACGTAATGATGACTGTGACTTTGATAATCTCTTGCAGGAAAATCAAATTACACATTTTTACAATTTCTTTCTTTGTACATCAATTTCACACAAATATTAAGAAGAAAATCAAGTAAAATGTAAACTAACACAAAACAACCTGATTGTTCTTATAATAATAGATAAAGAGGTAAAGAGAAAAGGAACATTTGCATTCTTAAACTCTGGTGTTTCGGGTTATGCAGTGAATTCAATATCAGGACGCTGCCTGAAGTAAGAATTTTTTCTCTGCTTATTTCTTATCTTGTTTAAGATAGAAAACTACTATAGAGTATCCAAAGAAGGGATGTGAAAATGGTGAAGGGTCTAAAGGGGAATATGTATGAGGAACAGCTGAGGCCCCTTGGTTTGTCCAGCCCAGAGCAGAGCAGGCTGAGGGGAGGCCTCATGGCGGCCTGCAGCTCCCTCACGAGGGGAGCGGAGGGGCAGGCGCTGAGCTCTGCTCTCTGGGGACAGCGACAGGACCCGAGGGAACGGCATGGAGCTGGGACAGGGGAGGGTCTTCACCCAGAGGGTGATCGGGCACTGGCACAGGCTCCCCAGGGACGTGGTCACATCACTGAGCCTGCTGGAGTTCAAGAAGTGTTTGGACAACACTGTCAGACACATGGTCTGATTTTTGGGTGGCCCTATGTGGAGCCAGGGGTTTGCCTCAATGATCCTTGTAGGTTCTTTCCAACTCAGGATAGGAGTGATGATTCTACGTAAGATTTTAGATCAGGATGAACCTACAAAATATCTGTCCAAGTCACATTGTCTTAATAAATATAAATTGTTTGAAGCTGGGAGAGAGAAAGAAAGGACACACTATACATATTTTTAATTTTTCATATTATATTTCAATATACAAAATCGTATAGGTATGTTATAGGCATATGTAATACTTTCTCCTCTACTCAAATTTGTGTGAGAATAAGATTTGAAATATTAAGGTCATAAGTACCTTAAATATCAGAAGTAAAGGAATTGTGCACTCTGAATTTTATACACATAAATGATCTCTTTATTTTCCATGTGCCTCAGCATATTTTCCGTGATGTTCTGCTCCATGTTCTTACCAGGCACAGAGGTGAGAGTGTCTGGCACAATCCAAGAAAATGAAGTTTTCTTTTCATGAAGAAAATGGCAACAGAATGATAATATCATTAATCAAATTAAGTTGTTTCTGATCACTTTACTTCTCACCAGCAGGATTTATCAAATGTCCACGTACTAAATGTGGTTTATTTTCATTTGTTGGGCCTTTTTTTACAAAATTCCTAGGAATTGGTAAGACAAAGAGAATAACTACAGATACCTCAGCTTTCCCAAACTATGTTAATATTCTCATGAACGAAATTTGTTACACTGTTCACATATAGTTAGTATAAATTAATGTTATGTATGAGACAAAAACTGAGTGCTAATGACTTTCTAAAACTAAAAAGTACATATTTATAAATTGTATATATACCTCTTTCTAGAAATTATAGATAGCAAGTCATAATGTCTCTTAAAATAGAGTTTTCACTGGATAACCGGACATACAGGATTTTAAAGTGAAAAATAACTTATGTGAAATTGTGCTTTACCTATCTAATCTTATAGCATATATAATTGTCGGCATAATATCTGAAAGTTATATAACCATTATGGATTTTTTTATCCTCATAATGTCTGTTCGATGCAATACGCATGGAGAGCATTAAATCCCCCATTTTAAACATGAAAAAAGAGGAGCACAAAGAAGATTACCACTTGCCTAAACTGACATGGCTGATCTGTGGGTACACTGGGAACTATAAAATTCTTAACAGTATGGTCCCTTTTATGGATAAAAACTTCTATAGATTACTTTTCCTATTTCATAAGTATGGCATATGAAAATAATTTACGATATTGCAAATAGAGCTAAATAAACACAGCAAGAAAGGAAGCAAATATAAATGCTTGATTCGTGCATAGTGCAGATTTTATACAATTTCATTATCATATAAATAGCTCACATATATAATCTTTCGTGTGTTAATTCTGATAAATGTTACAGTAAAAATTAAGATTAATTGAGACTGCTTTGAAAGATTTGCTAGGAGTTATATCTGCAGTACTTTTTAGCCTAGTTACATTATGTTCTGAAAAGTTTCAGTATTCTATTAGTGATTTACGATATCTACTTACTTGTATTTTTATAGACTGCTAAACTGTGTAAAATTGCTTTTTTTCAGTCAACTTTTGATGCTTAGAATTTTTTATTTTTTGTTAAGGCTGAGTCTTCAGAATATACAGTGATCTGCTAGACTGAATTGCTAAGTGTTTTGGAAATTAATACATGATTGCTGAGAAGAAGCATTAAATCTGAAAATCTGCATAAACCTACAAAGGTTCACAGCTAAAATGGGTTACAAAAAGAAATTGAAGGTCAAACATTATTTGTCGTCATTGAAGGACAGTAAGTTTTCTCACAGTCACAAAGGTAACTAGGGATATTTTAATTCTTCCTTTGGATCTTACGCATGCTGATGTACTGCACACCTTTCTATGTAGATATAGATTCAAATAAGGTAGCTGAGAGCAGGAAAGAACTTTATCTAGCATATTTAATGAAATATGAAGTGATACACTAGGAGTCTGACTTACACCTGGTGAAGATATTTTGTCTTTGAACAGTGAAGGAAAGATGGTTTTAAAATATAACTAAAAGAAAATGTTATCATTTTATTCTTACTTTGCACAGATTTACAAAAATAACTGTTATATGAGATAAACTATGAAAAGCACATTTCAGTACTAGAACCTTTAATTTCACATCTGTACCAAGCATAGCCTTTCATAGCCCATAAAAAGCTTTTTGCCATGCTACTGCATCATGAAAAACTGTGACCCAAAGTGACTTTTTTGGGTATCTTCATTTACATCAGTAGATTGTATCAGAATCTTATTGAATCCTATTGTCTTTCAGCTGCAGTTCAGCATTTGCAAATTTTCACAACAGGAATTAAATAAACTTAGATATACTGTCTTCTGCATTTACCTCTTCTTCTCCTACATACTGCTAATTTTCTTTTGAAAGTCATTCACCCAGTTATGTTAGATTACTACAAGCAAATCAGATTTTCTTGTATTGCATTAACTGCTCTGCTGCCTTGGTGCTCTCTCTGAAAGAAATGGGCACAGTGTATCTTCAGCCAAGAGTGCCAAATTCAACAATGCTCATCAATGAAATTCCCCAGAAAACTTAATAAAATATGAAAAACATTTATCACATTTTCAGTGAATAAATGCCATGTCCCAAAATTAGCGTCATACTTTAAAATCACAAAATAACATATTAATGAATAGAGCTATTCTTTGTTGTTACTTTGCACTCTTTAGAATTCTATAATGCATATCATGCAAGTGTTCCTCTGGGATGAAACAGCAATAAATCTTTAATAAACTATGAACAACATTTCAGTCTGAGTGACAAACACTTTGCTGCAAAAGTATTACTGGATAAATTATATTAAAAATAAACAAACGATGAAATATTATTAAAAGTTTGCCTCTTTTTCCAGATAAGTCTCGTATTAGAGTTTGCTTAGAATTAAACACCAATAAATCTTTAATAAGGTGTGAATGAATATACCAATCGCTTGAGAGTTATTGACACATCAATATCCATAGAATAGTATCTTATTAAACTATTGCAGTTCCTTCCTTGATAGACATTATATATTCAGTATTAATAATGCATAAGCATTTTTAATTCATTTCTCTTGTTACACCCCGTCCTTACTCCTGCAGCAACATTATTAAAACTGATTTTATAAATATCATTTTCTCAAGATACATATGTTAAATGTGACTGGCACCGAAGAGTTGTAAATGTAGCTGAGCTTAAAATTCCCAATTTATTACTGATAAATAATACATGGCTTAACAAACAGAAGCATGTTGCACTTAAACTGTTTTTTATTTTTTTATTTTTTTTATTTTTTTTTTTACCAGATTGACCCAGAAGGAAGGAGAAAGCTCTGTCTTTTACAAGTCTGACCTGTATTTATACATTACTAATTTGCAAAGATCAGGGAGCTATGCAGGTGTGGATGCTGATCTTTTCGCTTTGACATTTGGTTTCTGAGGGTTCTCATGGCAGTAGCATCCACATCTTTCTTACATTCCCACATGTCAATTGCTGTTATATTAAAGTCATGCTCCTAATCTAATTTAGAGTACCACATCCCTCTAAAGACAGGGAAAACTCTGTTCCATTTGGTTTTTGTCTTCACCTGACACAATGCCACTCACAATTGTTTTCTACCAGACCAAAACACTGAAAGGTTCTGCAGTGACTTTGCCCTGCTGTCCTCCCAAGTCAGTCGGACAAGCACAGAAAGCAGCTGTGGTTAGAAATGTGGCAGTGAAAGAACTGTATTTTTAAATTAGAGATTTACACCACTTTGCAGAATTAAAATTCCACAAAATGAGGGAAGAGCTGTATCTACAACCTGCACTGTTACACTGCACAACAGTGAATCCAAGCAATTTTTGTTAATCACTTGATGTTTTTAATTCATAAATGTCAAATCATTTTACTGTTATTAGTGAATGATTTCTTTTGAGACTTGAGCCCAAGTAAAAGGTAACCATCATTTCCTGAAATCACTGATAAGGACACTGAAACTTGGTGATATGCTGTGATTGGCTTGTATAACCCCTGTAGTCTCTGGCAGGGCTGGACCACTTGAAAGTATTACAGTGCTTTTTTGAAAATGTACCTTTTATTTCATGTTTCTGTAGATGATTTAACACTCTTTTAGTGATGTACTTAAATTGGAGGATCAATATTATGAGATTGTGTTGTCACTAATACTGGTTTTGGTAATCACAGAATGACAGAATCACAGTATGGCCGAGGTTGGAAGGGACCTCTGAAGATCATCTAGTCCAACCCCCCTGCTGAGCAGGATCACCTAAAGCACATTGCTCAGGATGACATCCAGGCAGGTTTTGAATGTCTCCAGAGAAGGAGACTCCACAACCTCTCTGGGCAACCTGTTCCAGTGCTCTGTCACCCTCACAGTAAAGAAGTGCCCCCTCATGCTCAGATGTAACATCCTGTCTTCAGTGGTGATATTTAGGTGTTCAACTGGAGTCCTTCTAAACAGATGGATTCCTATTGACTTCCAAACTTTGAACACATGACAAAAGGACAATTTTAGGGTGGAAGGTAAGTATAAGGACAGATATGACAGGAAGGCTTCTGAACAGTGGCCTAAAGTCCAGCTGGAGTCTGGTCACCCACGGTGTGCCCCAGGAGGAAATACTGGGGCTATTGCTCCTTAAAATCTTTACTAATGACATGGATGATGGGACCAAGTGAACCCTAAACAATTTTACAGAGCAAAAGTGGGAGAAATAGTTTATATAGCAAATAGTTATTCAGAAACATTCAGAGAGACCTCAACAGGCTGACAAAATGGGCTAACAGGAACCTCATGAAGTTCAGCAGTGGGAAACACCAAGTCCTGCACCTCTGGAAGAGTAACATGAAACACTAACACAGGCTAGTAGCTGACTGTGGTAAGCAGCTTTGTAGAGAAAGACCTTGGGATACTGGGAGATAACAATCTGACCATGAGTCATTGATGTACCTTTGCAGTAAAAAAGGCCAATGACTACCTTGGCTACATTAAGAGGATTGTTGCCACCAGGCCAGGTGAGGTAATCCTTCCTTTCCCTTCAGAAATGGTGAGACACATCTGGAGTGTTGGGTCCAGTGCAGGGGTCTGTAGTGAAAAGAGACATAGACATAATGGAGCAAGTCCAGCAAAGGGCCGTGCAAGTGATTACAGGAATGGAGAATGAGAGTTGAGAGTTTTCAACATGGATAAGAGTGTGCTCAAGGGGATCTTATCTATCTGTATAGATCCCTGATGGCAGGGAGCAAGAAAGATGGAGTCACATTCTTAGTGGTGCTCAGTGAGAGGACAAGAGGCAGTTGTCTCAAATAGAAATACAAGAAATTCTATTTAAACATCAGAAAAAAAAAATATTTTGCTTTTTGTTTGTTTGTGTGGTTGGTTGATTGGTTGGTTTGGTTTGGTTTGCTGTGAAGTTGCTCAAACATTAGAACAGTTTGCCAGGAGAAGTTGTAGAGTCTCCATTGCTGGAGATATTCAAAGTCCCCCTGGACATAGTCTTGAACAATCTTCTCTAGCTGACCCTGTTTTGAGCAAGAGGTTGGATTAGATGTCCTCCAGAGGTGCCTTCCAATTTCAACCATTTTGTGATTCTGTGACATAGCAAGCAAGTTGTAATGAGACTACTTTTAATAGTGTGATATGTGTTATGTATAGTATATATTCTTTTCTTAACTGTGTAAACACAGGGACAATTGAAAAATATATTTATTCAGTTTACAGTCAAAACGTATAATTAGAACAAGCAACCCAGATCCATCAGCACCGTTAGCAAAGATACCTCAGAAGAGCAAGAGAAATGAAGAGACTGCTTTGTTATCTCTCTTCTGCAATCATTGAGAGATTCTATTGGCACTTCAACCCTTTAATTCAGATTATTTCTGAAATCAAAGAACACTGTAAAGTCACTAAAATCTGTTTTATTCTTCTAATGACATTCCTCGGCTGTCTGAAGATGCCTTATATTTACACTATTGTATAATGCTTAAGCTCTAAAAGCCCTGGTGAATTAAATAAAAATTTGTAAGACACAATGCTGCCCATGATACTTTTTACATGATTAAATCACATTCAGGTCTAGTAAAGTATTATGAAGATCACTTCAGTAGCACCATCGACATAGGAATAAACTGAAAATCAAAGGGATGACAAGCTGAGCAGTGAGAAGTATACATGGCGATCAAAAGAACAGTTATGACCTGTGTAGTACTCTCCTCAGTTAGCTCTGAGATGTTCTTTCAAAATTTTAAGATTCCTGAAAATTCCTCTATTACAGACAGCTCAAATGCAAAACAAGTTCATTGATTTACATTAAATCTCAAACTATAGTCTATCCATTGCCTTTTCTATTTCTGTCATAGAAATATCTGAGTAATGGATTAAATATATATGTATTAATTGAGCTTTTAAGAAAAATAAGCAAACAAACAAAAACGGAAAAACAGTACTTGCAAACTGAAATGGAGATGGTACGTTGGAAGAATGCTTACCATCTGCTGAAGAGACGATGTTTTTGATTTTTCTCTAGAATGATGAAGGAAAGAAACTAAAACTACAGCAGCTGCCAAGTGTTTCTGGTTGATCCACTTTACATCTAAGAAGTCTGGTTTACTTTCCAAAAATATGTCACTATTAAGATGCATTTTAATATATCATTAAATTTGTTGTTTATTGATGTAAAATCTTGGTTTGAGGGGAATAGCCTTTTCATAGCATTAAGGCTATGTGTTATGTCTGATCAATAAGTGAGACAAGCAACAGTTATAATTTTCATTTTATATTATGTGTTTTAAAAAATGCTTGCTAAATGATTTTATTTTCAAGAGCTATGAGTATTCAGTGAAGACTGCTTGAAGTAAACAAGAGTTTCAAAAAGCCCAGCTTTCTGAAAGTAACAGACAAAATGTGAGGGTCTTTTCTACTGTAGTTACACCAAATCCTGTTCTGTGGGGCACTTATCCTGCACTTCATATTGAATGATAAAATACTTACTGAATCAGTTTAGAGTCTTCATACTCACAAGAGAGGACTGGGCCTATATTTAGAAGATACTGAACTGTAGTATTAAGAGGACTACTTCTGTGATCCATTTCTGAGAAACTTCATCTGCAAGTAAATATGACTAAATAGTCATGCCACCCACTGAACAGGAACAGAGCACATGAATGTTTTGATGTCTGAACAAGACAGCTATAAGAAGAAGATGTTCTACTATGAACAATTGAAAGATGAATCAATTAGAAAAAAAAAAAATAATTGTTGCTAAGGCATCTGAAGATACATATTTTTATTCTATTACATGTAGATTTACAGACTGTCCTGGTTCCAGTTAGGACAGAGTTAATTTTTCCTCATAGTAGCTGGTAGGGTGCTATGTTTTGGATTAGGATGAGAAGAGCGCTGATAACATGCTGATGTTTTAATTGTTGCAGAGCAGTGTTTACACCAGGCCAAGGACTTTTCAGCTTCTCGCTCTGTCCTGCCAGCGAGCAGGCTGGGGGTGCAGCAGGAGCTGGGAGGGGACAGACCCAGGACAGCTGACCCAAACTGGCCAAAGGGGTATTCCATACCATCTGACGTCATGCTAAACAATATATAGGGGTGGCTGGCCGGGGTGGGGGGGCCGGCTGCTCGGGGATAGGCTGGGCATCGGTCAGCGGGTGGTGAGCAATTGCATTGTGCATCACTTGTTTTCTTACACATTATTATTGTTAATACTATTATCATTATCACTATTATTATTATTATTGTTATTATTATATTCCTGTCTTAATAAACTGTCTTTATCTCAACTCACCGGCTTCACTTTCCCGTTTCTCTCCCCCATCCCAGAGAGGGAGGGGGGAGGGTGAGCGAACGGCTGTGTGGTGTTTAGCTGCCAGCCGGGTTAAACCACAACACAGACACAATAGGTGAAATAACAAGAGGAAATTCTCAAGAAATGAGAAAGAAGGAAACAGAAAACTGTAGAAATTTCACTGTGTGCCTTTTTTTAGCCATAATGACCTTGACCTAATGAATATGAGGAGGTGTTAAGGGAAAAAAAAAAAAAAAGAAAAAAAACTTAGATTTTTGAATAGATATGAGTAGTCTGGGATCCATCTGAGCAAATATAGCTGTCAACCTCAGAGCTAGTGTTCTCAGTTTTCTGAGAAACATCACTCCCATTTTGAAAAATGGTAGAAAGGAGGACCTGGGGAAGTAAATACCAGTGAGCCTCACCACTGTGCCAGGGAAGATCATGGAAAAGATACTCCTGGAAGCAATGTCAAGGCACATGCAAGACAAAGAGCTGATCTAAGACAGCCAGCGCAGCTTCACCAAGGGCAAATCATGCCTGACCAATCCAGTGGCTTTCTATGATGGAGTGGCTGCATCAGTTAACAAAGGAAGACTGACCAATGTTGTCATCCACCTGGACTTCTGTAAGGACTTTCACACAGTCCCACGTGACATCCTGATCTCCAGATTGGAGAGATATGGATTTGATGGGTGGACCCAGAGAGTGGTGATCAATGGCTCCATGTCCAGGTTGAGGTCTGTGACGTGCGGTGTCCTGCTGGGGTCTGTCCTGAGACTGCTACTATTTAATATCTTTATCAGTGACATAAACAGTGGGATCAAGTGCACCCTCAGCAAGTTTGCAGACGACACCTAGCTGAGCGGTGCACTTGATACACCAGAAGGAAGGGATGCCATCCAAAGGGACATGGACATGCTTGAGAATTGGGCCCATGTGAACCAGGTTCGACAAGTCAAAGTGCAAGGTGCTGCACCTGGGCCAGAGCAATCCCGGACATGAGTACAGACTGGGAGAAGAACTCATTGAGAGCAGCCCTGAAGAGCAGGACTTGTTTACTCCCTGTAGGCACACACACATATGTATAAAACACTTTGTATACATCTGCATACACACACACACATATCAACACAGACACGCAGAGCACTCACACAAACAGCACCAGTGGTCTCATCCCTCTCCCTTCTTTAGCTAAGCAGGATAGCGGTTAGCTGATGAGAATATATATATGCATAAGTACAAGGTGCAATCCCTCCAGCCACTGTGTTCATCGTTCCAGCCACTGCCCTGGCCCTGGATTCCAGTCTCCCCAGTTGCTGGCATCTGTACATAAGAGCCTTCCAGGCTCTCAACAGGTTGCCCCTTCCTCTGAGTCCCTCATTTGTGTTCCCTCCACTGCCATTGTGCCTCTGCAGTCCTCTGGGTTTGTGGAGATGGGCTTTTGATGGGCTAATGGTTACTACGATGGGCCGATGGGCCTGAGGGTAGTCAGGGCAGGGTATTATCTGGGATCAATCACCTGCCGTTATCTCTCTGGGTTCTTTTGTGGGTGTATAAATAAGCTTTTTATCACACAACCTAACACAAAACATGGCAGATAAATCATGTTCTAAAACAGCCTTTTACTATTAAGGGAATCTAGAAAAAATATCAGACATAAGCATGTTGTAGACCTCATATATAAACTCTTTGTATTTGAGACATGGCTAAGCTTGCAGTGAGTCCTGGTATAATAGACATCTTTGCCTCTCTCAGGTAGTATTTCTAACATTTGTTCCTTGAATTTCAAATACTATGGTCATTTAATGAAGTTATCTAAAGCTTTGGTTTCATTGTGAGAATAGCTTTTCTAGCATTTTTAATTAGAACCAAGAACGTTCATTTCTAGTGTCTTTCTGCCCAGCAGAGAGCATTTTTACACCTTTGTTTCAAGTTATGGTATCTGCAGAAGAAGTGAAATGATATGAGACACGTATACCTTCCCTAAAACAGACCAGAGTAAAAGACGATAATTCAGTGTATTTGGTGCATGTTTACTTGAAAGTGTATTCATATGAGGAGTTACAGTTCCAAATGGGAAGCTTCCTAAAGGGTATATATTTAACATTTTTATTATTCTGGGAACAGTTTTAGTGGCTTCTTTCTTCTTTATTACTATTAGGGGCACAGGTGAGTCCATTGAATTTGCTTTGTAGTGCTGTATCTGTCAGATACAGTACTTCAACTTATATTTTAACAGATTTTGTTTGATCAGTTCCAAGTGCTGAGTAGTTACTTTTGTACGTCTTTCAGTGCTTGGCAAAGTCATTTTAAGTACTCATGTGTATCATAAAGCATCAGTATATGTTTAGAAGAAATAAGTGTTTTTCTTTCAAGTGTGATATAATATTTAATAGCAATTCACCCTCTTTAGTGGGAAATATAAAAGTGCATTAATTAAGCTTCCCAACCCATATGTGACATTACAAGTTTCTGTAATATTTTGTTTTACTGAAATAATGAGAGGAAAAATTGAAAGAATTTAAAAAAAAATAGGAAAAAAACAAAGAACAACTAATTATTTACCCATGTATTTGGTCAACCCAAGAATATAAGATGGAATTCTAAGAGAATATAAAACAAAATAATCTTTTCTAAGTACTTATGACACAGTGGAAAACTGGGCCATCATTGTTTCTCTCCATAATGAAAGGAGATAATAAAGTTTATCAAAATGTGTACTCTTCAGAATAATGCTATTTTAATTAAGCTGATTCATTTTTGTATTGGACACAGTAAATACTATTGCTATCTAAATTATAGAGGTCAGCAGTGTCTATAATGAATTTAGTACCTCAAAACCCAGAAAAGGATTTCTCATTGTGTTCATTAGTAGGCGCAGCCAATCTAGTCCTCAGTTAGAAAAGCAGATTCGTAATGATACAATGATTCAGTGGTTTCACTGCATGAGTTTATGAACATCCACAACTGTCGTATTAACACAGGGTCACAAGAATGGAATTTTCTGTGAACTGACACCCTACAGAAACAGTGAAGACAGACCCTGCAAGCCAAGGAGGCAAATTAAACAGTAGCCATAAATTTAAGGCCCTGTATCAACAGGAGACTGGACTTTAGTTTAGAAAGTTCAGTGAAAGATATAGTAATATTTGAGTAGAACAGAATTCTAGAACAGAGTATTACTTTCCATTTCTGTCTACTGTAGGTATTATGCATCATATAATAAATTTCATAAACTCTTCAACTTCAATTTTAAGACTACGATTTCTCACCCATCTGTTCTAAAATGTCACAATTCAGATAGTAAAATCATTTCTATTTTCCAGCCTGAATGTACTCACAAGCTAAAACTGCATGTTCTTAGTGTTCTCTTTCCCTGACAAGTATATTGAAAGGTTTTTGTTTGTTTATCTGTCTTTCTCAAAGTGATTTCATAGATTGTTACTCATTGTTTTAACACCTTTATCTTCTTATGATAGAAATTTGCAGAAAGAATGTATGATTTACGTTATGATCTGAATACAGCAAAGACATAATTGTCTTCAGTATCTTTTGAGATCTGTTTTCATGGTTTAGGACTGACTATTAACCAATAGCTATATATATATATGTAAGTAAATGCAACAGATATTACATTCTGCTCCATTTCTTCAGCTTAGTTACGTCCAGTCTTTTCAAGCACTCTCTGGAACATGTTAGAAGAATTTCTACAGCTATAAAGCAAATAAAACGCAATTTCTCTCAACAGTAATAGCATTCCTTGCTGTTCATTTTTTAAAAATATTTCATAATTAATATGCATACAATCATTATTTAAATGTAATTTGCCAATTGATTGACTGCATGTCAAGTCCACATCTATAAGTATATTCATTACTGTCACCAAAGAACTTGAGTTAGTTAAGTAATGGATGTTGTATACCCTCAAGTGTATAGGCACTGAAAGTATAACATGTACACAAACACAAGCAGAAAGAGTAGTGTGGTTGATACTTCCTAAGCTTTTGCTTTTACTTTAAGGTATTTCTAAGGTATGCCTCACATACCACATGATTAAATTAACATTCTATCTTTAAATGGGTTTATTCATGGGGCATGTATATGTGATGAAATAAAAGTAATATTGTTCACTGTAATGGCATCTTTCCCTTTCTACTGTCTCTGGTTGACTCTGGTGCTTTACTTTCAAAGACAATCTAACTTTTCAAGAAGCCTTCAAACTTTTGTTTAAAGTCACTTGAAATCTTCCCAGATAAAAGAGGAGATTTGACACTGCAAGAAAATATTGTATGCTAATTCTAACAGTGGATGATTAAAAATGTATGTATGCTTTTGCATGTAAACTAGTTGTGCATTTTCCCACCTGCTGTCTTTGCTTCCCAGTGTGCATTTACCTGTACTACATTTTGTTGTAAATACTTCAGAGCATGTTTCAGTAAAACCACAATAAAATGACAGTACTAGGAGAGCTCATATTGACTTCAGATCCAATTTTGTAAGGTTGTGCAGACACATACACAGATACTAAAGCTCCCTAGTCCATATTATTTGTTTAAAACAATAAAGAAAAAATAATATTAATTATAACAATCACTACTGATTTACTTTAAAACTGTCTATCCTGACCTACTGTTCAGCCAAGCCACCATTTTTCCATTGATGTATTATGGGTATCAGAACAAACAGTGGTCATTGAAAAGGAGTGTAAAGCCATAAAAAGTATAGAATGGCTGTAGAAAAATTTGGGAAAGATGTTACATGCCTTGCCTTAAGGCAGTGTGAGCAGAAGCGGAATCTAAAGAATTAGGTAAGTATTTTTACAAGGCCAAAATTATAGATGGACAGAAGATAAAAGAAAAAATAAAAAGGGTCAGAGTTGTGATTGATGTTAGGCAGAAATGTGAAAAATGATTGCTCTGAAACACGGGAAGCAAGTACAATGATTAAAAGGTTGAAAAGGTGACAATGGACAGACTGATGGGCAAGGAAGACAATCCTAGCAGCTATGCCTTTTACAGGCTGGAACAGGGCCATGAGGATGTCATGGATGGCAGAACAGAAGAAGTTGCAATAGTTAAGACAAGTGTCAGGGCACAAGGAGTGAGTAAAAACGAAAAGGTCAGGCACCGGAAATGTTATACAAGGAAGGTGAATGGATTAGGAAAGGGCTACAGTCTGTGAGCTGTGAAAGATGAACAAGCTGAAGATGAATACCAGGTTATGAGACTGAGTGACAAGGAGGGGGATGGGGTTGTCAACATTGACAAGAAATGGGGAGGAAGAATGGCTTGAAAGGAAAAACGAACAGCTGAGTTTTGTTGTATGTTTAAAGTCTAGCTTGCAGGCAAGATGTAATCCAGGAATAGATGTCAGAAAGGCTGAAAGACAGGTTGAGGTAGAGAGACGAAGGGAAGGGAAGGGAAGGGAAGGGAAGGGAAGGGAAGGGAAGGGAAGGGAAGGGAAGGGAAGGGAAGGGAAGGGAAGGGAAGGGAAGGGAAGGGAAGGGAAGGGAAGGGAAGGGAAGGGAAGGGAAGGGAAGGGAAGGGAAGGGAAGGGAAGGGAAGGGAAGGGAAGGGAAGGGAAGGGAAGGGAAGGGAAGGGAAGGGAAGGGAAGGGAAGGGAAGGGAAGGGAAGGGAAGGGAAGGGAAGGGAAGGGAAGGGAAGGGAAGGGAAGGGAAGGGAAGGGAAGGGAAGGGAAGGGAAGGGAAGGGAAAAGCCTCCCTGCTTGGAGACCACTGAATTATTTTTTTTCTCCATTTTTTTCTATTCCAATTGTCCTGGTTTTCTTACTGTGTCAAAATATCACCTGCCTTTCTCACCTCTCATTTTTCTAGTATCATAATTTCACTACCAACAGTTTCATCATCTATTTGCTTCTTTCTTTTTCATTCTCTCTTGGTTACCTAAATTTGAATATTTTTTTTTCAATATTTCTTTCCCTTTCTTGTTTTGATTATTTGCTTCCCTGGACAAGTATCAATTAAAACTGAACTGGTGATTTGCTCACTTTGTTATCATTGTTCTCTCTATATATCTCTATATCACAATTATACTATCTTGCCTTAGTATCAGGACCTGGGTTTACAGTCACATTGTTTTACATCAGAAGACATTTTATTCGTATAACAAATTACCATTAGGAATAATTTACTTCACCACGTGACATCACATTAGCAATGAAAACAAAATGACTATACAGTGCTTTACCAAACCACCTCTTAGGTCCAGCTGAGAAGACCTAGACCTTGCCTTCATGTGGGATAATTTAAGAGATACCAAGTTATGCTTTTGACTGCATCATGTGGGTTAAGGGCTTTGATAGGCAAAATAGTGGTGTATACTCAAGGGAACATAAGACAAAGGGGAAGGAAGGGGGTGGGAGGGTGGCTCTTGTTATAAAGATGTCTGTCCTTCCAAACAACCACTATGTATCTTGAGGCCCTGCTTCTCAGGAAATGGACGAACATTGCTCATTGATGGAAAACAGAATATTTTTTTCCTTCCCTCTGTGCTTCCACACAGCCTTTGTTTGTTTTTCCCTCTGTCTTTTCCCTTCAATTATATGATCCTTATCTCAACCCATGTGTCTTTTTTCCTTTCCGGCATACTTTTTCTATCCCCCTTCAGTTGCCCAGCAGGGTAAAATCAGGAAAAAGAAGAAAAAAAAAATGGAAGAAGAAAGGATGAAAGGGAAATCATTGTCTTAGCTTGTACTGTTTTGATGCAGAGGACGAGGGGCAAGTTGAACAGAATGACACATGCATGTAAAGAAAGTGAGTGACACTATGTTAGTGGTTAATCATGTGCAGCTCCTGACCCTCCCTCAATCAAAGCTGGCTTGGGTCTGCTCTTCCTGAGCATGATGAGGGGGCCAGGAGTAGTAATGAAGCTTGTGGCCTGCAGGCTGGGTCTCAGCTGGCTGAGCAGCAACAATATGAAGCAACATATACAGAGAGAGGCAAACATTTATTTATTCGTTTGTTTGTCTTAAGTTCTTTTAAATGAAAAACAGATTTAAATTAGGAAGCACTAGGGTCATGAAAATATCCCTAGGGGGAAAAAAAAAAAAAAAAAAAAGACAGCTTTGAGATTTTCTAGTTTTCTCAGAGTTAGCACTTATTCAGCATTACATTCCATCCTGTTATGTGATGACAGCATAGAACAAGTTTAAATTCATTATCTGTCAGATTAAGATAAATAAGACACAAAAAAAATTAGTGAACCAGACAATTGTATTGAATTTATTTGTTGCAAGCACAATTGGCAGGCAGCATGTTGTACAATTGTATTTGGTAGCTCATAAGGGAGAAAGGGGAGGAAGAATTAACTCATGCTTTGATCTTTTCCTTATCCTCCTCCAGCACCAGAAGCCTCCAATTGTGAGAGACATTCCTGCTAGTTCTGATACTTTGAAGGATTATGTCCTTTCCTTTTGTCAGTTCAAAACTGACTTTCTTCTGGAAGGTTTGGACAAAGATTAATCCTTGCTAGGAGAAAGACTGCATATGTTTTGGGCAAGCCACTTGACTCTAGAAAAGATCTTGGTCTTGGCTTTTCCTCCCCATTAAAAAGGATCAGGCTCAGCTGGGTGAGCTCCAAGAGCTCTGATACGACTGCTCTGGTTGCCTGCAACAGATCATCTGTGGCTACTTAAATTTGTTAGGTCTCTAGAAACATCGAGGGTTTTAAAATTCCCCTATAACAGATCAAAACAGAGCATGGATTTCAGGAGTCTTGGCACCATTACACTGTACAACTGCTGTCTTAGATAATATGTATTCTTTCTGTGTTTATACACTTTTTCCTGGTTTATTAAGCTTCTTCACAGATGGCTTGAATACTCAGCCAGTCTTCTGGTGCATTTGGGACCCCTCTCACCACCCACACACTCAGAAGCCTGTAAATAGCCTGTGGGGAACAACAAGAGCTCTGACCTTACAGTTCCCTTTGGACACTAACTAATATTATATAAATAATCTACTGCAACAGCAGGGTAAGTATTTATGAGTCCTGTGTGGGAGTCATACTCAACACAGAGAACAGTATTTCAGTGAAACACTTCAGATCACACATACTTTGTTTTATTTCCTTCTTAATCTTACAAATAAGCAAATCTTTTTCTGTTATGTTCACATTGTATCACAGTTTGAAAAACACTGACATAACTTGGGGAAAGCTCAAGCTGCTTCTGAAACAATTCTTTTGGTCTAAAGTTTGGATATTCTCTCATTTGTATAATCAAATGTCTATCAGTAAAACCTCTCACAGCTTCATTTATCTTATTCAAAATATGTCTCAACTTTTGTTTTCACTCTGCCTGCATTAAGCCTCATGTAGTATTCTGATAGCCTGATTGCAATATACATGTCTTATTTCAAGTCTGTTCTTTATTCCCAGCAGCTGTCATAGTTTTCCATTTCTATTAGAGTAATATTTGTCTTACTTTAGTGACTTGTTTTATTATATTCAGTCAGCATACCTATACTTTATTATATTCCTATTCCCTCACTACTTTCTTTGTTATTTTGCCTTCTCCCCAATATTTACCATATTCACTTAATATCCTTCTTCTGTTAATATGTGCTTCCACCAGAACTTCTTTTCGTTTTTGTTTTCTTATATTTTTTCTCCTCTGCGATTTACCTTATTACCCTTGCCAGATATTTATATCGCACTCACTATTTGTCTCTTTTATGTGTTGGTTTTAATATTTATTTTGGCTTCTCTTTTCCCTTCATGATAAATCCAATATAGTCTTTCTCTGCTTCTCAGATTGAAATGTATCTCACCACAGTACATAGGAAGTTTATAGCAATGATGTGGCAACTAGTAACTCAAACTCATTGCTCCTTTCAAACCAGTGACAAAAGTTTCAGATCCAACAGAGCAAATATCTTTACCTCAACCTTGCTGTCTTCAGTGCTATTGTTTTTAAGTATATCTGGATCCCAAGAGCTTACAATAGTGACCTCCTTGTATGTCAGTACATGCGGTAAAGGCACCGGATGAGGCATTCAGTAAAGAGAAAAACTACCTCCCTTAGAAACTAAGAGGATCTCCTTTTGATACCAGGTTCCCTCACAATCTCTTCTCCTGTCATCCCAATTCCCTTGCAGACCCAAAAGAACAGAAAACTTGTCTTTCTAAATGAACAATGTGGCAGGTTCTGCAGACCTAGTTCTGAATGGAGAAAGGAGTCTTATGCTTTCTCTTGACTACTTTCTCCCCAGTTAAATGAATGCAGTAATTAACTACTAAAGATTAGTGATTGCTCAAGGAAATTTTAATTTACTGACAGTGGGGAAAAAAAAAATTAATAACTTGAACTATGTCCTGTCCCAAGTCCAGTGTCCATTCCTCTTTTGAAAGTATAGTTTAATTTTTATTTTACAGGTGTCAGAAGGATGTGGTCCTGAAAACATTAGTAATGTTTCACAAAAAAAGCTTGCCAAATTTTGCCCTAACTCTCAAGTGCGTACTTGACACCTCTATGCCTTAGCATTGCCTCCTACTTAAGCTGCATTACGCTGTGACAGCTGATATCCAAAGAGCGTGATTCAAGGACCTTACTGCTATTTCAAGTCAAATCAAAGTAGTCCAATTTTGTTTTACACTACAAGAGGATGAAATAGCGGAACAAAAGCAACTTGGAATTACTATACTTTGAATTTGAAGAGAAAGATAGTGCCAAGATTAACAGAACGTGGAATGGGATTCTACAATCTATCACTACCTTTCCCTCAGCTGGAGGTGGTGTCATCAAGAAGATGTGTCAGGATTTCTGCAGAAAAAGGAAAAAGAATGTGGACAAACACAAAAGGAAAGCACATTTCACTGAAGGCTATCTTGAGAAAGGAGGTGCTGAGAAGGACCCTTATATGCCACTCAAACGATCCCCAGTCAGTCAGTCCCTAGGACATTACCTACTCATGGTTTTCACTTTGGCACAAGGTACAAAGTATCTGAGGAAAGCATCAGAACAGAAATCATTTTATCCATGTACCAACTCTGTTTACAAAGCAGAAGAACAGTCTGATTCCCTTTATTTTAAGAAGTTTTCATCTCTGATCTTAATGTATGATACACAGCCTTCACAATGATTGTAGATTTCTGTTTAGTCCTGTGTATATAAGAAAGCCAACAAGGTTTTATGGTTTGTGACCATACGTTCAGAAAGGAGCTACTTACATAGAATGTATAGAACCAGCTCACAGAAACATCTCAAGGCTTCCTCTGACAAGCCTGAGGATGGATTTTTTTATTTATTTATTTTTTATAATTTTCCTGAAGACAGCCTGCTTTCAGAATGAAAGAACTTAATAAGAAGTAGCAGGTCAAGGATAGCATTGCAAGACACTGCTAAAGGATTAAAAGACTAAATTCCAATGTATTGGATAAATCGGTAAGGTAGGTTTCATATATTGATTACATATATTTCTATGTCTGGAGTCAAAGATTATTCGGGAAGTTGATTAGAAAATGTACCTTTCAGCCATATTGCTTTCAGCTTATCTAAACCTGACACTTCAAGCCATGGCTATGCATAATGAGACAGAAAGGTATTTCTAGTGAATTTTATTAATTTGCTTCAGACAGATGAGTTTGACTAAAAAGTTAAATATTCAAATATACACCATCTTGTTCTTTGTTGTTTGCACTTTTAAGACACTTTGTATGCCTTTCCTTTCAGAGGCCTGGTATTTCTGGACATGACAGAAATATGAGCTTATAAAATCTTGTGAAAAAATGTGAATAATTATTAGTAGAGGAATTTAGGAAGGGGGGATTTAATATCACCTCTGCATTTTTTTCTCAGGTTACAAAAGGAATAAACAACAGCAAATTAAACCGGCCTTCTTGCTGTAGCAGTAGTAACCATCCCAGTAGGGCACAAGTTCAGCAACTTGAAAACTCAAAAAAAGCAGAGTCCCAAATCCATATATTAACATACCTCAGTTTAAGCTCTTCATTACCTGTCTGAAAGTCAGTATTTCTTTCTGCCTGGCTCCTTGTTGAAGAGTTCTTTCCAAATAGTATCCATCTGATTAAAGGTAGGATTTTTTTCACCAATGTGAATAATAACCAAATTAATTGCTAAAGCAGCATCGTTGTTATCTTCAGGTAAGAATGGAATTGGATATATTACTATTTGCACATCTCTAGAACCAATTCCATTATGTATAAATTGGAATTTGATTTAAGCATCTAATTTATAAATATAAGACTTTAAACCAAGACTTTGGTTTAAATTTCCAAGCCATGATTAATAAATCTGCCTAGTAAATCAGTCTTTTTTTTTTTTTTTAACAAATAAACTCTGCTTCATAAAATAGATCTTAATACCCACAGTATATGAAGTCCTGACTTATAAATCACAGATATGACTTAAAAATCAGTCATATTGCTTATAAATCAGCAATGCTACTTTAAAAAGTGCCATGCTTCTGAAAAAGGTGTGAGACAAATGTTCCTTACTTTATATATGTATATTTAATTTAGGTATTTAAAGTGAAAGCAATTATAAAGTTGCTTCTAAAATGGTTATTTGAAAAACAGCACCTCAAAGGGATGATAGAGCAGAGGGGGAACTTTATTGGTATTCATAAATGTGCACCTTGCCATTTGTAACTGTCTTTGTACTCTCCCCTCTGCACAGGCTGCCTATCAGAGTTGTAGTATGCTGTCAAGATTGTTGCAGGTCTGATGCTTGTTTTTCTCCTGTTTGCTTTTTTCAAATATGCCCTTGCCAGTCTTAGGAGCAAGAGATGGACTGCTTTAGTTTATTCATTTCCAGACACTATTTTAGAGGTTAGGGTTAAATCACAGTTACCACCTCCAACTTGAAGTAGGCAGAAAAAAATCACAGGAAGAGATTAGCAGATTCTTAAAAATACTGGAAGCAAGAAAATTTTCTAATATTCTTCAGTGATTTTTTGCTTTTCTTATGTTTAGTGGCAGCATTTGTGAATGATCCCATATCCTCCAGTCAACTATTCAATACCAACAGACTTTTAGAGCTGACTTAAAAGTACATAGGAAAAATCAACCAGTTCTTTTCATAAAGTTCTTTAATGTTTTGCTTGGTCTTTATTTGGTTTTGCATTCTGAGTGCTGGCTTTTCTGCGTTTGTGTTTGTTTTGTTTTGTTCTGTTTTGTTTTGTTTTGTTTGAGAAATGAGTGCTTTTTATTAGTAGGAGAGAAATAACTATATAAAGTAATGTATAAAACTATAAAGTATAATTGCTTCAAATAAAATTTGTATGAGCTATATATATTCATTCAAGTGATTTCATCACTGTACCTTACAGTTGTTCACCAGTTTTCAGCGCTTAAGAGTGATAAAACTCTTTTCATATATAGAAATAGAGGATTTCTTTCTCCCCCATCTAAACCCAGAATGTTCCCCACACAGCTCAAAGCTGATGAAGTTTTCCTCTGAGATGGGAAAGACTCAGATTGTCACCATCTTGCACTTCTCCCATGTTGGACCAGCCCCCTTACCACAAGGCTGCTAGTGGGATGGACAGAACAGAGATAAATGTCTTTCAGTTTTCCCACCTTTGTTTGTGTATTATATCTGAATCAAAGCAGGGATTAAAATGCATCCCTTGATAAAAGTAGATCTTTTGGACAATCATATATTTTTTCTTGCCTTCTCTTTTTCTCATTTCAGTAAAAATCTCTAAGCACCATTTTTTTTTTTTCTCCAGCCAGTATTCTCAATAGAATTATTTTTTGGATTTTTTTTTTTTTACTGTATTAAATCTGACAGTTTTATTTATTTATTTATTTATTTATTTATTTATTTATTTATTTATTATTACTGGGAATATCCTTACACCTGAGAAGTCTTAACAGCCAAATTCTCATCTTACCCTCATTAGTCACACATTTTTTGTGGGGACATGTGGTAGTGTAATATTTTTCCTGTAAACAGTATCCAGGAGACCTGATAAAGAGCTGATATCATCTTGGAGCTAAAGAAATGGAATTTAATAGATAAAATGTAACCACTTAACCATTTGTGTACTGACATATTATGGTCACTCTAATGATGTAGTACTGTCACTCTCGCTGTGACAGTGCAAAGTAATAAACAAATTAAAATTTTCAAGAGAGCTCATTAACCTAGCAGAGATCTATACTGACAGAGCAATCATCTTTCCTGCAGAGACAAATATGATCCTGTCACTAAGGCATACACTAGGCAACACAAATCTCTTATCCTGTGTGCATGTGTGTGTGCATGATCTGTGTTATTCTGGTTATTGCCCTTATCCTCCCTATGCCACAGTGTCGTTTCTGTAAAATGAAGCTTATTGAGGAATTCAGTGGATTTGTATTTATTTATTTATTTTTATTCTCTGATTCTGGCAAGATCCAAAATACAAGTAAATGCCTTGCCTGGCTCACAGTTATATTGGACACAATGCCTTATAAAGGCGATTCCTGGTCACAGCTGCATCTCTAGATTCTACAGGAAAGCCAATAAATAACAATAATCCTAAACTGTTTTGTTTTTTGTTTTTTAATCAATTTTGTGTTATTGTGGTCAGAAATCATTTCCTATATCAATACACCCTGTATAAGCATTGTGAACTTGGAAAGGGAGAGAGGAATGAATACAAAGCCAATAAAAAACAAGATCACTACTCTGTAGGGTATGTACATGATACAATACTGTGATGGTATGGGACAGAATCTGAAATTACTGAAGGAGCTGGGGGGGAAAACCTGACTTTTATGTTGTTTATGTTTCTGGGGTTTTACTTCTGACTAAAGGTAGCCTCTCCCATAGTCTGAATGAACATTAGGACATTAGGAGGCAGGGTCTGTTGGGTGCCTACCTGCCAGACAACTTCCACTGTACTTTCACCAAGAAGGAATGTGCTTCATGTGCACAACATTAATCCTCTGATGTTAACCAAAGCATAATATGTAGGCAACACGAGACACTCACTTTCAAAAGCAAATACAGACAAAACCAGATACCAGAACTCACTTTGGCATCATTTCAAGGAATGATACAAGTAAATATTTTCTAACAATAGGAATAATTCAATTCCCAAGTGAATGACGAAAAAGTTACTGAAAGTCAAATAGCTGATTCCACAAATGGAGCAATATTATTGTTTGGGGGGAAAAAAAAATGTACTGTGGCATAAAAATGATAACAGTCATAACTCAGAAGACAGGTTTTGGATAAATCTTTGATATGCATGTATTTATGCTGTGAGAATGGCATAGAAGATAACACATGAATGAGATGGAATCAGAGGGCTTCAAGGTGAGTCACAAAAAAATCACAAATAATTCTGTTTAAAATGTAAATCCATAGAAAGTTTTAAGAAGAAGAAAGGACAAATAAAATATAATTTTCATTTTTTAATGCTTTTTGTGTTAATTCTCGCTTCATATTGATCATATTTTCATATTCATATTTTCATATTTTCATATTCATATTCTTTTTTTTTTCCTGGAAGATTGATTGCTGACAAGAAAAAATATTTGTCATGTGCAGCAAGAAAAAAATTCTTTACCTAATGACTATGTTCCTTCATATCACAAACAGAGTAATATATACAAAATGTTTCTTTTGGTATTAAACTGAACATGAATTGCCCATACATACTTTTTGAAAACATCTGTTATTAATTTAATTATCAACCATAGTTGTTTTTAATATATGCAATGAGAAAGGGGATAGACTTTTTAAAATAGTGAAGATTACTTGTATTTGTTTTGGGATTTAATACAGCTCTAATTTTTCATCTACTGTTTTGTTGTTGTTTGTTTATGTTTGTTTTTCAATACAATCTCTTTGAATAGTAAGTAGGTCACACGCTGAGTCAGAAACTAATGGTTTTCTTGAAATCTGCTGGAATTTTCCAAGCAGTAAGGACTACTGGGATGGCTACCAAGGTTTATGCATACAAAGGTGGCTTTGTTATCTTTTATTTCAACCCTTTTCTCTCTACCTTATCCCACTAACTTCAGTGGGACAGTTGTCCTTATACATTTCATGCCAATAAAATTCAATGAAAGATGGAAAGTTTATCAGAAGTAAAATTTACCAAAGAGCATTACAGATTTATACAACATTAAATCTTCCTCTATGATAAGTGGTGAAAGGTTCATATGTAAGCATGTTTCTAAATGCGCAAACTTATTATTTTAAAATATAAAACATGCTTCATTTAGATGATTGATTCAAAAAGGACAAATCAGAATCCCAACCATGATAGAAAAAAATAATTAGCCTCAATAATAAATGTCAAGTCTAAGCAGATGGAGGAACATATTCTAACTAAAAAGTAGATGTAAAGTGCTATGTGAAGAGAAATCAATAGCACCTAGAATTTGAGATTCTCTTATTGTTTATTTGTTTTACCTTAAATAAATAGCAAAATGTTAAAGTACAAATAAGCACTCAATTACACCAACAGTGAAACAAAGAAATAAGTCCAGGTAGGTAAGGTCCTGACTGTAATGAGACTTAAACAGTGCCTTAAGTATCTTGCTGAACTGAGGACAAAAGAAGGTAGGAAAAAGGATGGCTTCTGTAACTACTTACAGTAAGCCTGTTTTACCTACCAATCTCCTATTTATCAATATTTAAAGTTAAACACATTCTCAGCAATTAAATGTTACTTCTAGAATATTGCAAAAGATTTTTTTTTCCCAAAAACTTTACCAGCTCTGAAGCTATTGATACAATATTAAGCAAGAAAAACAGTGGTAAAATATCTTTTTTTCTGCTCTTTATGACTAAGTTTTTCATTAGTTGTTGTCCTGAGGACTGGAATGATATGTTTTTTATTACTCAAAGATGCAGGTTCAAAGTTTGCTCCCACTAAGATGAAGAGAAAGGGGTTTGTAGTTTTTTGCCTGTTTTTATGTTTGTATTTTTTTAAATACTGATTCTATTGAGACAGAGGGAAGAGAGAAGAACAAAGGAACAATTAGTCAAAATTTCAACTCTGTCTCAGCACCGAGTTTGGATATAGATTGTTCTGTGAGAAGGAGGGGATCATAAACCACTCTTCACTATTAAGCCTCTCATTATCGGTTGCAAAAGCTTAGAGGAGCAAGAAATACTGGATATGTTAATTCTTGTAATTTAATTAACACTACTGATTTCCATTGCCATCCTCCTCACACTTAGCAGCTACACATCTCTCACCTCCAATGAGAAATGGATACCTTTAGGAAAGAGATTAAAAAGTCAAGAGTTGGAGCCCTGCAGCCCATAGTTTTATGTTCATGCTGATGTCAATGAGCAATTAGAAACAGTCTCTGTTATGTTACCCTCTGTACACATTTTTATGAAGTATATAAATCTTGCCTCCAAAGATTCACAGTGAAATTATTTGTGTGAAGTATTTCTTCTACAAAGCTAGCTTCAGTATTCTATTAAATAAGTATTGAAAATTCCTTTGCTAAAGGTCATGAAACCTTAGCATGATTCAGTACCAGAATGTGCAGTTCTGAAACTGTTTGAAATTGAAGAAATTCAGTATTAATCAATGAATTTAAGAGCTTGTTACAAGAGAGTTTCAAGCATGTTGTTTCTCCTATGTGAAACAACAAAGTCAACATCATTTCATATATCAGGGTAATTTAATCTCTCTGAACAAGCGAGATAAATACACTTTTTTTCTTTTTCTTCTTTTTCTTCTTCTTTAATCTTTGTGAATTGAAGCATAACACCACTCGCAGATATAATACTGTCTCCCTCTACTTGATATTTTACTTTATGGGTCAAACACATGGAACTAGAAGGAAATTCCTGGTTCATTAAGTTCTAACCTTTGCCATCACAGATAACTGTGTCATACAATCCGTTCATAAAATAATTAATTTTAAGGATAAATAGGACTTCTTTTTTTTTACTTTTTTTTTTTTTCCCCACTGCTACTGCTATGAAGCTGTTCCAATTTCCCATTTCGTATGTTAGAAAACAGTATAACCTCAGTACTGGGACTTAATTTGAATGCTTTCAAATAATATGTGAAATATGTGAACTAGCTATTGCTGAAGCAAATTATTTTATTTCTTCTTTACCCCTATTTCATTTTATTTTGTTTTCCAGATTATTCTTTCTATCAGAAAATCAATTTTAAGGCCTTCCGTAATCCAGCTGTTTTTCTGCCATTTGATATCATCATTAACTTAATATCATTACTAAAAAACAATTTGGTGCCACACCAGAAATGGTATGACTCACACATGCTGGGGACTGTGATATTGTGTCTGATTTAGTCTCTGCTAGTTTCATTCTCACCTGACATAATTTCTATATTTCTCTACTGTTAGAAATATTGATGTATCCACCCTGTCCCCATCTTTGACATTCTAATTGCAGGGTGGTGAAAGAGATCTAGTTCCTTAGTCAGTCCTTTTAATTGATAAATATAAACCACTAAACCTGTTTTTGCACTGATTCAGCAGCCCCAGAGTTTAAATTTTAGCTTAGATGAGTGCTGTCTAGGCTAAAAAACACTGCATCTAGCTAAAAACAATATTTCCTACATTAGTTGCATAAATAGATTTGAGAAATTTATTTTTTTATTATTTTTTTTTTTAATGCTTGAAGTATTGTTGAAAGTGTATTTAAAGTCTTCTGGGACTTCTCTTATACATTACTTTAGCTAACTTTTAACAGGGACATATAAGTGTTTCAGAAAAAAATAGTCTAAAAATGAAATATAATTTTGACTTCTTACTGAGAAGTCTGTAAATGAAAAGGCATAAATATAAATCTCACTTCTTTTAATATTTTTCCAGTGGCTAATTGCCTTTATTTAAAAAAATAATAAAATAATTAAAAAGTATTTATAACATCTCATTTGGAATTTTCTAGCTACTTCTTTTAGACGACGATTCTTGTTCCTCTTTGGTCAAGCAGTTGAAAGAGCTCGCTGGCATTCAGTAGTTTCTCCATGTAAAGGTGCTTTGTACGTTGTAATCAAGGCTACTTTCAATCTCTTGTTTATTAAGACAAATAAATGGTGTTTTATAAGTTTTAAAATATAAGACATTTTATCCAGTTTGCACAATTTTAAAGTTTTTTTTGTTTGTTTTTTTTGTTTGTTTTTTTGCTTCTTTGCTGTACCCACTCCAATTTGTCAAGCACTTTTAACAATTATGATGTCACAAGTCTTTGCAGAAATCCTGTACTAATCTCACTTATTTTGTATGTGTTAAAAAGTGCTTTTTGTTACTCCCTAAGTTATATTTTTAAAGAACTACATAGCTTTTTGGCACAGCATTATTCTGACAATTCATTTTAATTCCTTGCACAATATTACCTTTAAAAGTGTTTTCAGGACTCCACTTTCCAAGTTATAATCTCTACCCATTTAATTTCTGTGTATATATTGAGCCTTAAGTGATCCATAGTATTTAAAGTGTAATTTGCTGCCCAGATCTTTCTTTAGTAGACTACTGAGTCACTTCCAAAGCAAAACTTAGGTGTGATTCTGGGCAGAATTTGTTACAGAAACCAGCCCCAGAAGGAAGAAACTGGATGAAATTGCTCCATGTCTGGCTGCTTTGTCCTATGTAGTTCATTAACATCCATTATCTCACATTCATGATCTCATGCACTCATACACCTTCAGTTTCATGCACACATACACCTTCAGTTTTACGTAATATTAGTAAGCATACACAAACAATAATTTTATCAATCTCTATAGTATGTGGACAATCCAAGCGGTGAACTTCTAAACAGTTCAGGGATCACCAACTGGAAAGAATGTAGTTAACATCTGCCATAGGATTATTTGATTTTTTTTCCTTCATAATTGCTACAGATAAAGATATTAAGAGGCAAGTGGATTTTCCTAGAGAACTCCACTGGCAAGAGAGGGATCTTCAAGGATGTTTCCCTATTTGACTACTTTCTTGAGAAGTGATTTTCATTCATTCATTAATTTGTATATTGTGTGCTGCACTGCTATTTTATAACATTAATTTTTAAATCAGAATGTCATGTCATGCTGTCAAATATATGATAAAAGTCTAAGATTATTAGATGTATGTTACTAATTTTATCAACAAAATTTTTACTATCATCAAGGAATGAAATGTTTGACAAGACCCATTTTTTCATAAAAATGCATTAGCACATAATTGTATCTGTGTATTTTACTCCTCAGTCAATTGACTCCCATTGAAGTTTGTTCATTGTTTCACTTTGGATTGCTCTCAGACTAAGTATGTTACATTTACCTTATCACATTATTTGTTTTGTTAATTTGTTTTTAATTGACATAATAAAATATCTCTCTTAATTCCTTATTATACTCAGATATATTTAGAAAAAAATATATACCTTAAATTCATGTTAGGGCATATTATTCAGGTCCTGAATATTTCAAAGTCTTCTATTTTCCTTACTTCTTTCCTTACTTACTTTCCTTACTTCTTTCCTTACTTCTTCCCTGAGTTATCAATTGAAAGAAAACTATATCCTTGTATTCATATCCTTCTACTCAAATATAGAAGAGATGTGCTAAAGAAGCATTTGTATATCTACAACACTATATATAATTTACCATCTTTTTACTAATTTACTAAAGATTACTGATTAGGCTTTCTGCATTCCTGCTGTGTTTAAAATAACCTCTTTCCTTATTAAAAGGCTGTCAACCACAGTTTTTCCTTATGGTTTTCAGCTTTCCAAACATTTTTTTTGTACTAAATATATTTATATAATTTAATAGCTGCTTGCCCTTTTTCCCCTAGTTTGGTTTAAATTATTTTTTTAACATTTCTAACTCACTGTTTCTTGGTATCTGCCAGTAAGGTAGACTTTAATCAAAATTGTTTCTCTCCAAGAAAGAACCCTGAATTGCCTATATAACATACTCCTTTTAAATATTGTAAATCTTTTGTTTGCATTTTTCTGGTTTTATTTTTCAATCCTTTAATTAGAATTTTGATTAATTCTGGGAAAATAGACCTCCTGAAAAGAAAAGTGAGCAGATTATTGTTTTAACTGTCTTCTGTATTACACAAAGGCAAGCCTTGATCCCGTTCCTGTATGTAAACTAACGACTTCTTGTTCCCGTATGTAAACTAATGACTTTTAGTCATTACCCCATACTCTCAGTCTTTGCTGAACAAGATACAACCTATACTCTAGACATTCCAATCACACAAATCACCCCTCCAGATTCCAGCAATATCATTCATATTAATTTTTCTCTAGTGAATAAGTATTTCCAATTCCTCATATATGTTTTCCAAATTCCTAAAACTTTGCAATAAGCAACTGAAAAGCTTAGTATTCTTGGACAAATTGTTTCAGTTTGCTGACAATCAGCAGAGTTTGCATCTGCCCCTTGTATTTAAATTTATTTCAGAGGTAATGAGTAGATTTTATTTTCACTTAGGATTAAACCTACTATTTTAATCTGATGATATCCAGTCATGTGTGTATATATGTCATTTGTATACATTTCTTCTATGTCCACAAGCATAGATATGTTTGTAGGTGGATCACCTGGCTGTGACATGACCTTAAAACTCAAAATTACTCTACAAGTACAGCCATATAAATTCAATATAAGCCATCAAACCAAACTATGATTTTTTTTTCTCCAGTGTCATCACATTAATCTCTTTATTACTCTTCTTCCAAAAGATAGTAAGCATAGGACAGATATTTAAGACACAAATGTTCATCATAATCATCAATTCACATAGTTTCTCTTTGAAATTATGCCACATGTGGAATATGTACAAGATACTTCCTAATCTGAGGCTTCAGCAAACCAGCATACTAACATAAGGGAAAAAAGAAAAAAAAAAAGAGAGAGAGAG
The DNA here is from genome assembly GCF_964034855.1 of Anser brachyrhynchus. Classification (NCBI taxonomy): domain Eukaryota; kingdom Metazoa; phylum Chordata; class Aves; order Anseriformes; family Anatidae; genus Anser; species Anser brachyrhynchus. The sequence goes on along the minus strand of NC_137694.1, from coordinate 177,254,065 downwards.
ACTAGTCTTTCCCTAGTATTTTTAGGGAAAAAAAAAAAAAAAAGCCATGAAGATGGAGAATGATGAATATTTGCCATTAAAACTGCACAGAAACCTCCAAACTTTGAAACCTCATTCCTTCAAGGTTTTGCACAGTGCTTTGGACCACTGTGCATGGCACAGCTGATGGGAAGTTAAAGCAGTTTCCGTGTAATCCACTAGTCTTTTTGTGCTATGATCTTTTCCTAAACTCAATCCAAAGAGAATGTGAGAAATTCTCACTCCCAACCACAGAGCCTGTCTTCTTAAATTAAACTACAGAGAACCCTGTGCTTCCAGCTCTCAAAGTCCCCCATGTATTCATCATAGCAAAAGTGAGGGCCTGTTAAACATTGTTATCATCTGAGAAATGGGCAGGCAAGGGTGGATAGCACAGCTGACGAGTAGCTTACGCACAAGCGCCGTAGGAGTCTCTGCTAGAGAAGAATTTCAGCTGCAGTTCCAACTTAAACAGGCAAGAAAAAAAAATACAAGGATAAAAGTAGAAGAAGGATTTGAAAGCAGCACCTAGGTGGGAATCTTGTGTGCAGTCAAGAAAAGAGGTACACTAAGCAGAAATGAAAGCACGGCCTTGATAGGGAAGACAAGAACCTTGAACATGACTAAAGGGATGGTAAGCAGGGAAAGAATTTTAATTGGGGAGCTTCATGGCCTGAGTTTCAGGAGATAAAACTGACTTTCACAGCAGCATTCTGCAAGGATTGAAGGGGAACAAAGCAAATAGTCTGGCTTTTATCATAACTTGTGCAACAGTTAAATAGAGTTTTATATATGACTGTTATCTTTAGCTTTTTAATGATTTTTGAAAAGATTTGGGGAGTGGTCAAAAGAGAGAAAGTTTATTCTGTGCTATATGAAGGATATATTCTGGAGGATAGTATGGTGTCATTCTAAACTGACCATCAGAGTAAAAAATACTCAAGATTTGAATACTCTGTCCAACACACACATGAGGGCCCAAGTAAACAAAGAGAACTCAGCATGGAGAATAAACTCTTTCCAGAATGTATCCTGCTCACAGTAAATCATTATGCTGTTTCATGGAGTTGTTTTATAAATCTAGTCCCTTAAAAATACGTGTGTGTGTGTGTGTGTGTGTGTAAGTATGTATATATATATGGCCCTGCATTGCTAAAGTAATTATATTACTGACATCTGACATCTTAAACAAAATTTTGGATTTGTTCCCTGAAAACCTTTATTTGTCACTTAAAAATATACATAAACTTTTACACTCTAATATTAATGAAAGAACACAATAAAAAACTCTGCTCATGACAATACACATATGTAACAGTCTATAATGGCTATGAAACAAAAGCAACACTAGAATTTAAAGTTAATTAACAGCCTTCAGGTAATTCACTGACTGAATCTTGCAATTATTATATTAACACACCTTATACTTAAGAACCTCTACTGTAACACTTTTGACTTCCTAAATCATAGGTTCCACATGTGTGGTCATGTTCCAGCCTAAAGCAATTTTTTTATGGATGATATGTTTAAAATCAAAAGAATTTGAAAAATAAATCCTGATATTATTTGTGGTGTATGAAGCATGTTTGTTCATTATTTCCCATGGCTATATTAAGAAGGAACGAAGGGAGTCGCCAGGTGGCTGTAAGGACCTTGAGGCTCCCTGCCTGTTGCTGTCTCAGACGGAAAGTTGAGAGAACTCTGTGTAAATATTACAATTGCAAAATTGATAACCCACTGTCCTATCTTAAGACAAACCAGCATGACTGGTTAAGAAGGGAAAAACACCACATACCAAGCGGAGGAAGACTACGGCCTTCATCCGTGTGACCACCAGAGGGACCGGAGACGACCCCCTAGCAACAGTCGATGCAGCCGCAGTAGCAGGAAGGGGGGCTACGTAACCCCGGAAGAACTCGGTGATATAAGGGACTGTGAAATGGGGGGGGATGTGCGCCGTTTGAGGAGCATGGACTCCCCGGCTGCCCAGCGCTGTTTTGCTTGTTAATCGCTTACTCAATAAACTAATTCTTTCTGGCTAAAGGAGTAATTTATAACATTATTTTAGCCATGAAAGTGCAATCCAGCAAAAATAAAGCATATATGTATATGTGTATATATATATACATATAAAGTTATTTTCTACTTTATCAGTGTAGAAGGGCTGAGGTCATACAAGTTACATTTGTCAGGGTTACATTGCTATCTGTTCAAAGGAGTAACATTTTGTAAATATCATTTCTACATTTCCCTTTTTGTGTTATCCGTTTACTTGTAGAGCTAATAAAAATGGCTAGCAGGCCTCAAGGGTTGCTGGAAACTTCAACTCATGTCTCTTGTTTTAGGCTGACAGTCTTGAGAATGTCTTTTTTTTTTCTTTTTTTTTTTTTCTTTTAAGTTTGTGAAGTAATAATAATATTAGTAAAGAAGTAACCAAGCAGTTTGTATATGTCTGGAATATAAGAAAGAGGTACCTCTGTTTTCATTGTATCTAGGAAGAGTTGTTATTTCTAGAGCCATCAAGAGTTTTTGAATTGTAAAACTAGAGGTAATGAACACTCAGTTCAGCCCCATTTGTTACTGAAGTCCAGATATTTGCAACTGTTCCTAATAAAGCTAAGTAGCAATTTGCACAGCATCCTTGAAAGTACATCAAATATTTGAGGTATTAATATATCACTAAGGTTAGATGTCAAGAATAAAATTGAACCCCGAGCCTGGTGAACCCTGAGCCAAATTGTGCCATGGTCTGCACAGTGGATGCAGTGATTAGGCAGAGAAAGCAATCTATATGCAGATACATTAGGACCTGCTGATGATGCATCCACATTGGAATTTACTAAACATTTGGACCAATGCGTGGCTTCATTACAAGCTATTGAAGTTCCAAGCCAAATGGAAAAATGTAAACCATCACCTCTAGAGATATTTCCTTTCTGTTTTACTCCTATATTAAATATTAAATTGATGAACACAGGCCATTTGCACTCAAACCACCAGTGAGCTTAAGCTATGTGTGGGTTAAACAAGTCTTACCTAATTTTACATTAGGACAGAAGAATAGCAAAGCATTCACATGTCCAGTATTGGTGTCAGACAGCAGAGTACAATACTTGTACAGTTCAGAAGTACAACCAGCAGAACAGATACTTGTAAACCTCTCTACACAGCTCAATTCCAGTTTGTTTCTCCCTTGCTAATGATGGTTTCCAGATCCTCGTTGGAAGGCAGCAGTGGCCAGAGTTTGAAAGCAAATTCAAATTGCATTAACCACACAAACTCAGATTGCAGTGACACATCTATTATAGTTACCACTGCAATCATTTTCTTGCTCACTATATATGTGGATCGCCAACCAGTAGCTGAAGTCTTCAAGGAAGTGAACTACTTCACCTCATTATAAACTTCTCACTCAGATAGAGATGTGGCAGAATCTGAGAACACAACGATTAAGAAATTAGCTTGAGACTACTGAATGTCTTGCCTGAAGCTGCTATTAAGCTTCAGAATGGGGTGAAATGTTTACATTCCTCCTGTACCTCCACAAAAGGATGTTGTGTTACCAAGTTTCTAAAATTCAGAAGGCTCTTCCCTAAAGAATAACATTTTCCCTTTTCCTCTTACAATGACAGTAATAATAATTTTAGTATTAACAGAATAAAAAAGGAAGAGACTTGATCTATGACAAAGATCCTCTTATGTAGTCTTTCCACAGGAAGCTGTTCACAGTCAATGTGACACCATAATCTCTGATTCATCCCATCACTATTATATGACAGTTAAATAAGGTAAGTACAGCAGAATTGCTAGAAGGAACTGAAGTGTTATTAACTTATTTCTTATTACATTAGCCATAATAGTAATTCCTGAAGGCTTATGTATATTACAGACATTATTTGAGACATTAACACCCTCTTCTTGATGGAGAATTCTCAGCTGTGTCTGCTACATGCTCCCCTCCCCATCATTATACACCACTAACTGCTTCCCTTCCATCTTTGTTCTTTTTTCTCCTGCATATAAACAAAACACACTCCATTTGCAACAGAAATATCTCTCTCCTAATTGAGGTTTCCAGGGAAGCAAAGTGAGATAATTTAATTATACTCCAAATAGCTACTCTACCTCAAACTCTTATAATCTCTTTAAATCAAACCTCATATAATGGATGGAGAGCACACAATGTTACAAATGTAAATAAGTATCATGGGCAATACATAGCTCAGTGTAAGACTGACAAATGAAATAAAATATTACCTTTACAGCTCAATTCTATAAAAACAGAGCCAAACACAACATTCCCAATCTCAGAAACAGGAATAATACTCTACGCATAACACTGTGTCTAGCTATTTTGAAGACTAGGGGATGCACTGAAGTAGTTCAGCCACTTTTGGTCACCTCAGAATAGGAAAAAATCTGACAACATATAAATTGTACTTTGCCAGAATTAAACTAATCGGCCTTCTTCCAGGCAATTAGCAGGTGTTTCTGTCTATCTGTATAGTTACATGCCCTCTATTAACACACTCTCTGAGCATTTCACAAACTTTAATGAGCTTGTCTAATGCAGATGTAGAACCTATGCTGCAGCTCATCAGTACAAGATAAGTGAGGTGAGGCTAAGAATGGTCCTTGATGGAACATCAGTGTTGAAGGGCCTGTACTCAACAGAGTGCACAGAAGTTTAAAAGTGTTGATCACTCACAGTTATTCAAGCTCCCTTTGATTTTATTTTTTATTTTTTTCACAAAACTGGAATGGTAGCAATGGGGAAAGAATAGGGTTTAATTCTAAGTAAATTATTTATGAATGTCTTCTCTTTATGTTAGCATAATACTCACCATGAACTAGAAAGTTTAATGGTACTAGGAACACAGTTCTGTCTCGGTTTTTGTAATTTTACAGAATTATACCTACATGAGATGCTTAGGGGTGATCATGAGGCTCAGGGGGGATGTTATCAGTGTTTATAAAAACCTGAAGGGTGGGTGCAAAGAAGTTGGAGTCAAGCTCTTTTCAGTGGTGCCAGGACAAAAGGCAACAGGCACAAGTTGGAATACAGAAAGTTCTGTCTAAACATCAAAAGATTTTTTTTTTTTTTTTTTTTTTTTACTGTACAGGTGACAGAGCACTGGAACAGTGGAACAGGTTGTGCAGTGAGGCTGTGGTCTCCCTTCCTGTAGATCTTCAAAAGCATCCTGGTCAAGGTCCTGGGCAGCACACTCTAGGTGTCCCTGCTTGAGCAGGGGTTTGGACTAGATGACCTCCAGAGGTCCCTTCCAACTTCTACGATTCTGTGATTCTGTGATCCTGTGACTAGCCCTCATTACATAAGATTAAAAACCAGCATCATTTTATACCTACAAAGGGACTGTGATTATCAATTAGAAGAAAGATAGCAGATTGAGGAGCTATGTTGAAAAGACAGAAGATAAAAGCTCCCTCCTTCCCCCACCCTCACAACAAGATATTAGCATTTATGTTAAATAGTGAGTTTGCTGCCAAATAATTTGTCATTCTATTCTCTTTAGTTCTTTTCTGTGTATGACTATGAGTACTTCTGTGGCCTTGTGGGAAAACTATTTCTTCCTGTGGCAACTACAAATAGGAGCCTCCTAATTGCTGGCCGATTATGAAGAATTTGGTGACCTCCAGACTAGACTGCAACTGTATTGCACTTAAATACCTGTAACCTCACACTTTAAGCAGATATGGGTAGGGGGAACAGCATCTTCTGTCGACTGGCAGAGGGTATTTCTGATTTCATCCTTCACTGAAAAGATGGAAATACGTTATAAAAAATTGTTTCTATTAACTTAATAGCAGTTTCTGAAAGCATACAATATTTTAAAGGATGAGACACTATATGGACATACAACAAAGAGATGTAAGAGAGCAGATCTAAGGCCATTGCGGCAACATGCAACACAGGACAAATTCATAAACTAACCTTTCAGAAGCATAAAGATAAATTATATCGTAAACACAGATCTAAGAATTTTTCCATCCAAATGAAAAATGAGACATGGCGCGAAAAATGTGAAAGCAGAACAGGTCTTCCCTGAATCTTTCTCCTTTTTTTCAAATAAATCCTGACAGATGATGAAGGTAAAATCACTGATGCTGTAGATGCAGAAGGTAACGGCAATCAGAAAACAGTAGTGATTGACACTGGAAAAAGAAGAACAGGAAAACTGAACTAGGATGCTCTGACAAAACTGTCACTGATAGGCAGACTAAAATTAAACTGAAATAAACGAGAAGAAAAAAAAAAACATAAAGAACATCATTTTTGTCTCCAGGAGCAGAAAGAAGAACAATAATTTGAAATTGGAGAGCATGTAAGGAGGATAGAAGAAACAAAAAATTGTCAAGCCTGAAACAGAACATAATAAAGAAACCATTGAAAACAGACCAATTCAAAAAGGCGCTTACTGAAAGGGCACACAGAAGTTTGTTCCCTGTATCTGCCATGGGTACAAAACCCAGAGAGACTGTTGTCAAGCAGGAACTATCGGCAGGAACTCCCCTGCCCCACTCTTTTACGATAAGAAGACTTTTTTTTTTTTTTCCACAGATTTATAAAATACTAATCTTCTAGAACCTCTCAACTGTAACGTTTGACTAGAAAAAAAGAAAAAAAGAAAAAAAAAGTAGCTGTATAGTAAAAGTAACATGGCATTAATTAGATAGAAGTGAGGCCTCCCTTTAAAATTCTGTTTACTTATGACATCTTTGTCTTTTACATTTTTTTTTACCTGTTACCTTTTACCTATTACATAAAATTAGGAGGTGCTCACAGACGGCAAGAGAAAATATCTATTACACAAGAAAGAAGTAACAATAAAGATTAGTTTTGAGGTTCATTCCTTCTTCATAATTCCAACCTAAAATAATCAACAAAGGACAAAGGTAAAAAGCAAAGCTCTTGAATCACTTGAATGCTGCAGACTCAGAAGGAAGATACAGTCTTATCAACCTTGTGCCTAGAGATATACTTTCAGGAAGCAGAGAGAGGGACAACGTGTCTGAAACAGCTCCCATAGTATCTGTGCTGCCCAGAGTAAACATATGTAAGAGTTCTTAACCTATTCTTTTGATGTAACCCCCTGAAGATTATCTTTTACTGTCATCACTGTTTTGGTGGGGTTTGTATGTAAGGATTCCTTACATTGAATACTGCAAATACAAATGTAGATGAAATGTTGATCAGATGGATAAATTAATTTTAGGTTCACATTACATCAGATCTCTGAAGCTCAGTAATTCTATGTGAAAAGTTAAAAATTACCACATAGGTGTATCACCTGGTTGATATGTCATACATTTTAAGGTACTACCCTTGTGTCCATCAGACAAAGTCAGGTAAGCATATGAAAATATAGAGGAGGGATATCACTATAATAGTGCTCACAAAAGAAAAGGGGGGGCAAAATGGACCCTGATAAATAAGAACATGGAAATAATATCTCTGTACTTTGGGATATTGGAAGGTCCCTTCTGTGGGATGGTAAAAAATTAAAGCTAGTGAAAAGAATCCATAATGAGTATGCTTCAGAACGTTGCTTGGGAAAACAGACTTGAATTTAAAAAAGGAAGATATGGATATAGTGATTATAATCGGTAAGAATAAAAGTATTAAAGCCTGTGAGAAAAGATATGTTAAGAACTGATACAAGTACAAAAAACGAGTTCTTTGCAGTCTGGGTAATTGTGAATTTTTTGACAATGGTACAGTGGAAATGTTTTTTACCAGAGCACTCTTTGAAAGAAATAGGATTATATTTTATTACAACATATATCAAGATATACTTCTACAAGTAGTGTCCATGAATAACCTCATTAAATTAATCTCCATACATGTAAAAGACCTTAAAAGTATAATAAAAAGGAGGGGAGAAAAAAAAAAAGACAAAACTTACAAAGTTCCTAGCAGACATCAGGAGATCCACTTCAGAGAGGCAAGAACCATTAAGAGGATGGTGTAATACTAGACACACAAAACTCACTTATCAAAAAAAAAAAAAAAAAAAAAGGAAAGGAAATAACAGATCTCAAATATTACTGTAGGATCAGACAATGCCTTAAGCCAGTACCAACAGGCTTTTACAACAGTTTCAGGTGCAGCAGAGTCTGGCTCCTCAGCTTTCACATTCTGCATCATCTGGTGCAGCTGTTATTCTCCAGATGTCTATAGGCAAATGGGTGGGATTCATCTGCCTAACTTAGATGTTTAGTAGTTAGATAATCTAAATTTTAAACAGAGCCATAAAAACCTTGCTTATCACTCCAATCCCTTTTTATTATCAATAGCAAGGAAGAAGAGCCTCCTGGGGATTATTTATCTCCTCTTGGAGTAACACAGGCCATAAGAGTAGCTTAGAAGTAGATTACTAATTTACTTGTATAAATTTGGGGTAGATGAATCCCAACAAACATTTTAACTGGTGAAATTTGATTATTTTCAAGAAAACAAAGCTTTAACTACATTTCCAAGAACATTATTCTGGTTGACAGAACTGATCTGGACAAAACCTGCCCTATTCCATGGTTTCTCTGCTTATAGGCTTCTAGTAATTTTATGACAAATTATTTCTTAAATAAACCACAGCTAGATTAATACAGACTTCTTCTCCTTGTCTTTCTGCTTTGCAAATAGTCTTCCTGGCCTTCTTTCTCAGGCTGCTGTAATAAAAATTGATTCAATAAACTGGACCTACTTGTGAACTTTGATTTCATCATTCTCTTACTTACAAAGAAATTATCAATATTTATTTCCTTATCAGTTCAAGCTGCCTATTGTGTACTTGGCTGGGAATGCTTTGTAAACTACCATCCCCAGAATGCCTTCCCGTTGCCATGACAGAAATCTGCCCAAGTAGTCTCAAAACAACTTTAATCTTTTGAATGAGTAAACTGGATAGCTCCATTTCCTGCCATCTAATTTGCACTTGCAAATGTCAGTTTGCCTGTAGAAATGCAGATCCTTACACATGTAATAGTTGCATCTACACATGTTTTGAAAATTTGCCTTCAGGCAGACAATCACATTATCCCAGAGCAAATTGTTCCTTTTCTTAAAAGCAAAAAAGTTACCAAAGCTTCAGATGAAAGGGACACTTCAGCTAAAGGTCAGGAAATCCAGCTGTAATTTGGCTTTAACTAGTGCTTTAGATCTCAACTTTAAATTCTAATTAAAGATTGAGGTAGAAGTATGAAATTCTAATGAGGAAGCTGTAGGCTATATTTTTCAGTGTTACATCACGTGCTCTGTTATTTCTAAAAGCAGAATATCATTTTTGTGTATTTAGCATAATTTGAAGGCTTGTTATTCTCACAGAGAGGAACATGGAAGTTCTATGTGTAATACCTGAATACTGGTATAAAAAAAAAAAAAAAATTCACCATATTCTCTTATTTAATTATGCTTTTTTTTTTTCCCTGCATTTTCATTTTTAAAACCAGTTTTTGAAAATTCCAGAGAGTGACTGTTATTCTTAGTCACAGTTTTTTCTTTTTTTTTTCTGAAGGCAGAGAAACCTGATCTCAATGTCCTGTTGAGATTCTTCTTGTTTCATGCCCTACATGCTGGCTAGTAATCAAAACAAAAACAAAACAAAACAAAAAAAAACACACAAAAAGCAATATTTACCATTAAATTTTTGTCTTTGTGATAACAAAACTAATTACAAAACTGTTAGCTGGCATTTCAGCATTTGCAGACACACTGACCAGCCTGAACTGTCCAATTTGTCCAAGGCTCGTGCAGATTGTTACATATTCCTTCTGTTGGCTTCTGTTTGTCATTTTTTTTTTTTTTCAGGTACTTGTTCACTTACTAGAAACACACCTTACATCCTCCAGCTCCCTGAAGTGGACAATATAATTTAAGGCCCAAGAAAGTGCATCATTCACCATTCCTATGTAGAGATCTTTGCTCTACCTTTGCCACCTACCTTTGTCTTAAAGCTAAATTAGCTTTCTTGTTTTCCAGATATTCAACGGCAGGTACCATGCATTCAAATTCCTGTTTGCTATAGCACTTTGTAATGACCCTGTAATGATTTCTAGCTTCTCACTCTTGCATCATCGCAAGAAAGTGGCATTTGTCCATGCACACTTTCAGTGTCCTAAATATATCTGGATAGGTTGCTTCTGGGAAACTGAATGAGTAGCTGTCCTGACCACGTCATTCTCTCAGTATAAATGCAACCGTTTCTGCCGGTTTTACCCAGCTGGGCAACTGAACTCCAGGACAACCACTCTCTCATTCCCCCTCCTCAAAAGGAAAGGGGGAGAAAATTTAGTGAAAAGGGCTCATGGGTGGAGGTAAGGACAGGGAAATCACTCAAAAATTATCGTCACGGGCAAAACAGACTCAGATTAGAGAGATGAATGCCTATTGCTAACAGACTAGAGCAGTGAGATACTAAAAGCAAACTAAAAAATCCTTCCTCACTTCGACCCCTTTCTCCATGAAATGGTGCAGGGGAATGGGGAATGGGGGCTGCGGCCAGTCCCTGATGCTTTACTTCTGCCGCTCCTTCACGGTCACTCTCTGCCCCTGCTCCACGTGGGGTCCCTCCCATGGGATGCCGTCCTTCCCGAACTGAGCCTGCGGGGGCTGCCCACAGGCCGCAGCTCCTCAAGAACTGCTCCCACATGGGGCTGTACCACGGGGTCCATCCCCCAGGAGCAAACTGCTCCAGCACGGGTCCCCCACGGGCGGCAGCTCCCCCCAGACCCCCTGCTCCTGCGTGGGCTCCTCTCCACGGGCTGCAGCTCCGGCCCGGGGCCTGCTCCTGCGGGGGCTCTCCATGGGCCGCAGCCTCCTCCAGGCCACATCCACCTGCTCCACCGGGGGCTCCTCCACAGGCTGCAGCGTGGAGATCTGCTCCATGTGGGACCCATGGGCTGCAGGGGGACAGCCTGCTCCACCAGGGGCCTCTCCACAGGCCGCAGGGGAACTGCTGCTGCGTGCCTGGGGCACCTCCTGCCCTCCTGCTGCACTGGGCTTGGGGTCTGCAGGGCTGGTTCTCACTCTTTGCTCTCTCAGCTGCTGTCACACAGCAGTTTTTTCCCTTTATTAAATCTGGTCTCACAGAGGCGCAAACGAACTTACTTGCTTGGCTCTGGGCAGTGGCAGGTCCCTTTGGAGCTGGCTGGAGCTTGCTCTTATGTAATATGGGGCGGCTTCTGGACTCTTCCCAGTTTATGCTACCAGTGTTAGGCATTTGTTCCTTGTACTGTGAACAGTACAGGATATAATATGGTTTTTTTGTTTGTTTGTTTGTTTGTTTTTGGTTGGTTGGTTGGTTTTAATTATTTTTTTTCCCTGTTTTGCCTCTTTCTTCTGGCACCCCTTCGAAGGGGCAGAAAATGCTGTGGGATGTTGACTGTCTGTTCTCTTGGTTATGCATGACCTTCATCCCTTTCTGATTTCTTTGCCTTCAGAAATGTGATTTTCTTAAATACAGCACATCCCACTGCTGGAGTCTTGATAATATTAATTGTAGTTTTTTGAAATTATTCAACACAGCCTTCTTCATAATGGTTTCCAAGGCCATGTGATCAGATTGCATGTCCAGCTTGTGCCCAGAGCTGAATGGCTAGAATTATTCAGTTCAAAGCAGCACAGCTAGTCATTGTTTCCCACCAAGTTTGCTGATGGCACCAGACTGTGGAGGACAAGTTGGTACATTCAAGGGCAAAACGGCCATTTGAAAGGACCTAGACAGACTAGAGGGAGTAGTGATTATCAGCTCACTGGAATCTCTTGAAATTCAGCAAAACTGATGTAAAGTCATGTATTCTGGAAGTAATAACTCCTTGCAGCAATACAGGCTAGGGCCTGTCTTACTGGGGAGCAGATCTGTTGAATTGGACTTGCAGGACTGGATAAACAGCAAACATGAGGCAACAGCATGTCCTGGTGACAAAGATCCTCGGCTGAGTTAACAGGAGCACAAACAGTAGACACAGAGAAGTGACCATTCCCCTGTAGTTAGTACTCTCTAGACCACATTTGGAACATTAGGTAGTTTTGGCCCTCCAATACAAAGAAATGCTAATAAACTGGAACGAGTACTGCAGAGAGGCATCACAATGCTCACAGGCTGAAGCACTTGACCTCTGAGCAGAATCCAAAAGAACAGGATTTGTTCAGCCTGGAAAAGAGAGAGCTTTGGGGCAGACCTAACTATTCCCCCTCAGTACCTATGGGTATGTTACTGCGAAGACAAAGCGAGGCTCTTCACAGTTCTTTGTGATGGGAGGACAAGAGAGAAAGGGGCATAAGTTGAAAAAAGGAGTGTTTAGACTGTATATGGAAAGAAAAACCTTTCCAGTCCAAGGACAGGCCAGCTATGAGTCAGGTTGCCCAGAGAGGTTATGCAATCCCTGTTCTTGCACATTTTTAAGGCTTGACTAGAGACCTGATCTCACAGCTGACACTCATTTTAACAGTGGATAGGATTAGAGACCTTCTGAGTTCCCTCCTAACCTGAATAATCCTACAATCCTGTTAATAACCCACCCCTCGTAATGTTCCTGTCTGGACATTTCTGAAACGGCTTCAAGTTTCTCAATTCTCAACTTTTTTTTTTGCTAGTATGTCAATATTCTGCTCCTAATACCTCTTCATAGGGCTACTGCCAGCTAGGTCCTGATTAGTTGATGCCCATTTCCTGACACCTTCTCCAATTAAAAATAATAATAATAATAATAAAAAAATCAGCTGTAACCGTGTCATTATGTAAAAGATCAAATTGCAGAGTTTGAATTAAGTTGTTCTTACTAATTAAGATATGTTCTTACTAAGTTAATATTTTTGAGGATTCAGCCAATATTTTAAAAAGAATTCCACATAACAAAAAAAAAGATTGTTTTCTTATGTTTCTTGTCCTACAGTGTGGTCAGCTGTGGATCAATATTGTTCAAAAAATAATTACCTACATTTAGGTACCTCACTGCGAGATAGATGTTTAAGATGCTGGGGTGGTTTCATAATGCTGGTTAGCTAAACTCCACCATGCCACTCTCTCACACCCCCTCTTCAGAAGAACAGGAGAAACTATGATGACAAAAAAGGCTCATGGGTTAAAAAAAGGACCGTTTAATTTAAGAAAAAAAAAAAAATCAAAGATCATGCAGAAGCAAAGGGAGAAAAAAATATTCTCTTTTCTCTACTTCCCATCAACATGAACAGCCAAATCCTGGGAAGTAGAGCTTCAATATGTGTAGCAGTTGCTCAGGAGAACAGATGTTTTCATAAAAAGAGCCCCCTCTTCTCCCTCTCCTTTCCCATCTTTTATTGCTGAGTGTGACACCATATAGTATGGAATATCCCTTTGGTCGCTTTAAGTCAGCTGCCCTGTTGATGTCCCCTCTCCACCACTTGCCTACCCTCAGCCTACTAGGTTTGGGGCGGGGAGGGTGGACAGCCTTGATGCTGTGCCAGCACTGCTCAGAATCAAACAAAACTTTGGTGCAATATCAGTGCTGTCCTAGCTACAGCACAGCACTACATGGGCTGCTGTGAGGAAAATCAACTGCATTCCAGCCAGACCTAGTACAGCTGCCAATATAATCTGTGGACTTCAAGTCAGCAGAACCTAAAGAGTGATTCAGATGTCCTGCCAAAAAGGTCTTGAGTCATATGTCAAAACTTGTAAGGTTATTTTATATTCCCTAGTCTTTCCCAAGTAGCATCATACTTTGTTCCAAAAAAAGAAGAGGTTTTTAGTAATCTGGCTTGCTGATCCTAGGAGATGTCTTAGACACTTTAGGGAATCTCAGGTGGTACTAGTCGTCTGTATTTACCCAACTAAATCAAGCTGTAGCTCTAGCAAACTATAATGGCAGCTTAGATACCTTGTTTGTATGTGAACATCTGCATCTATTCATTAAATATATGTCTTCATGTGAAGCTGTCTCCCAGAATTTTCACTAGATCAAAGTTTCAGGCTTGTATTTGTGATATAGTGGAGGGAAATCCCAAAAGCCTACAAGCTCTTTGTATACCTCATCGAGTCTGCCAGTGCTTCACGTACAACACTTATAATATTTTTATAGTTTAAATGAGCAATAAGGAAAGCAAGAAAATGTACTGTGTGGTAAGACTCTTTGGATCCTTATACTGTTTTTTAAAAATACATTTTTTGTTTGTTTGTTGTTGCTGTTGTTTGTTTTTCCCAAGGCTATGTCTACTCAAGGTATGGAGCACAGAAAAGAAAGTCTGCACCTGGTTGAAACTGGTATGTTCCAATTAGCACAGTGCTGCACCCATCCAAAAGATGAAGGCATCTAAACTGCTTTCAAGGCCCAAGTGAATGCTATGCTGCATGGATGTATGAGTTCAATGCAATGAAATCTACGTGGACACAATAAATAACTTTGGATTGCCATCTAGTGTAGTGCCTCCCTTTTCAAGATATAAATAATAGAACTGAAGAGGGATAGGTAGACATTTTCTGAGATGTTACTGATGATCGTGGCAACAACAAGAACAACAACAACAAAACAACACAGGATTCTGTCAAAATATAAACTGAAAGATTTTAAATGCATTTTTATGTGCAAAAGCCAGATGTGGAAATGAGACAATGTGGATGAAAACCATCAGAATTTATACTTACCACTATCATCCATGTGCTTTTTACTTCATTGGGGTGGGCCAGACATGATTCAAATATTGCTAAAAGGACCAAGATAATTTTGGTGCATATTTGAAACATAAAGTTGAAATTGCTAGCATTACCAAATGGCATTGCCATACTCCAGTGGAGAGCCACAAAAACGTTAAGGAACACTTGAGGTACAAGGACAATCTGATACAATTAGGTTTTACACATGCCATTGTTATCCATAGGTTTGTGCCCCATGCGCCCAATACATCCCAGTGCTCCACACACACAGAGTCAGAATCCTCATGAAGGTCTTTTGTTTATTTCTGCACCGAATCAGGTGTTAGGTGATTTTTCGCAAAGCAAGCACACATCTGAATTGAAGTATAATTATTTATTATACGCAGCCAACTGTGAAACTATCTTCCTTGTTACTTCTGATTGGTTGTCCTAGCTCGCCTAGTTTATCTCCTGTTGAGTATGTGTTACAGGTCCATGTTCAGGGCCAGAAGTGGGCAGGTACCTGTTCCCTCATTTCCATACATTTTCATTTTGATGGGAGTGTTTTTTTAACATGCTAATAGACTTAATGAGCAAAAGGTTACTATGGGTCAATCTGCAATCTTCCTTTAGGCCATTTCCACATTCTTGCTTTCATCTCTTGTCTCCTTTGTTTTCTTTAGCTTCAGGCTACACCATCACACAGAAGCAAGATTTATTCAACATTTGGAAGTGGAAATCCTATTGATAGATTTCCTCCATAACTCAACTAAACAATTATATTGTTATGTACACATAGTATTAAAATACAAAATAAAATATAAATATAAAATATAAATGTAAATAAAATATTCAACTACATAATGGGAGGATGTAGATTAGATGGAGACAGGCTCTTCTCAGAAGTGTATGTGTGGTGGTTTAACCCTGGCAGGCAGCTAAGTACAACACAGCTGCTCCATCACTCCCCCCACAGTGGGATGGGGGAGAAAATTGGAAAGGTAAAAGTGTGAGAATTCGTCTGTTGAGATAAACACAGTATACTGGGGAAAGCAAAAGCTGCACTCACAAGCACAGCAAAACAAGGAATACATTCACTACTTCCCACCGGCAGGCAGGTGTTCGGACATTTCCAGGCAAGCAAGGCTCATCATGCGTGACAGTTACCTGGGAAGACAAACACTCTCACTCTGAACATCCCCACCTCCTCCTTCTTTACCCGAGCTTTTATTGCTGAGCATGATGCCACATGGTATGGGACATCCCTTTGGTCAGTCTGGGTCACCTGTCCTGGCTGTTCCCTCCAAACATCTTGTGTACCCTCAGCCTCCATGCTCACAGGGCAGCACGAGAAGCAGAAAAATCCTTGTTAGTATAAGCACTGCTATGCAACAACTAATATCATCAGTATATTATCACCACTATTGTCATCTCAAATCCCAAACACAGCATCACATGAGCCTCTTTAAAGAGAGCTAACTCTATCCCAGACAAAACCAGGATAAAAGGTCTACATAGGTCAAGAAACAATGGACATTGAGCTGCAGCATGAGAAATTCTGACTCAGTGTAAAGAAGAATAATCTTGCCTTGAGGTGGACAAATATTTTAACAGGTTTCCCAGAGAAACTGTGGTATTTCTATTCATGGAGAGAGTCAGAAGTTAACTGGACAAGTTCTTGAGCAACCTTCTCTAACCAGGCATGCCTTGAATAAATGATGCCTAGAGATTCCTTCCAACTTATGTGATCCTGTGATTTTATGAAATCTGTGCTTTAGTTCACAATGTATTAGGAAGCACTCCCAGGCTCAATTTTGGCTGTTTTAGTCAATTGCAAAATGGATGATAAATGCAAGGAAATGAGAATAAGGCCATCATCCCAATGAAACACTGAAAACTGAGAAAACTAACAGATTTTAAAAATATACTAAAAAGCTCTTCAAGACCAATCACTAATTTCTGGCTCTATTATTCACTTCTCCCAGAAGTGCCTCCTAGAAAAGCAGTATAAATCAATTCACAGCAGATATAAATAAATAAATAAATAAAAGCCCTTTTGCTCATAATGTATTAATGTATTTCACAAAAACAATAGAATTCCCTCATTTGAAAATGTATTTGAGACATTTCAGGATGTTTTTCCATTTTAAAATGACATGTTGTTGCTGTTGCTTTACCATTATTACATTATGTTAGCATTTTAACACCTAAAGGAACAATATGAAAGTTTTAGTTACAAGTGTCTATGGAGTTCAGGACATACTTAGTTGTATTAACTCATTCAACTTTGGTAATTTTGCAACTCTGGTTTTGGTCTTTTTGTTTTGTTTAAACTGAAGGAACATGCTCAGAGGGTGTTTCCACATAGCAAAGAGCAGTTCACAAAAAGGACTAACATTTTTTTTTGGTAGTGACTGAACAAGTCCTCAAGCCATTTGTGAAAAAATTAAACCTGAAAAACCCGAAAAACCCAGGAGGGTGCATCTTGGAGGAAACAGGTTCTTTGATCTCATTAGTTTATTGAAAGTTTGTAAGTTCTTTTAACTGCTTTTATTATTATTATTATTATTTCAACATAGCTAACATAACAAGAAAACATAACTTGATGTTTTTTAGATTATAGAAATTGTAGATTATAGAAATTGAGTGTGCTTGCACATTAAGATGGAAGAGATGATATTTACTTCCTATAGTTATTTCCTCCTTTGTTAGTGATTAGTACTACATAAAGGTTCTGTGATACTTGGAGGAAAAAAAAAAGGCTTTGAAGCAGAGGCAAAAAGCATTGATTACAGGAGGCAGTAATGGACCTTCTGTTCCTGCTATCAATTTTTTTTTCCTTTTTTTTTTTATATTTTTATTTTATATCCCATAGTAGGTACAGGTCTAGTAGCAACTATCAGGATTAGTCTCCAATTATGCAAAATATTAATTACTTCTTAGAGGATCACCAGAGTAACTTCAGAGATCAGAAGGTCTGCACAACAGTAGATCTTTACTAGACTTTTGTTCTAATCCTTCGCTTTAAATCTGAAATACGGCCTGATAGATTTCATAATAATTGATGGGAGAGAAAGTCTCTCTTTTTTGCTTTTTTTTATTATTATTTATTTTTTTTCTTTTATTTTTGTTTAACTCCTCTATTATAGTAATTTGCACCTAGACAAGTAGCTCATATTGAATTATCTCTAGGACCAGATGATGCAATTTCTGCATTGTAAGTAATGTGCTTCATTTAGAATCACAGAAAAATAGGGACATCTGTTGGACATTCTCTTGCCTCCAGGTAAGATCAGCTGTACCTAACCTATTCTTCACAGGTGTTTTTCTCACCCTTTCTTACAAAACTGTCAGAGATTTTGATTCTACACTTCCATGGATAATCTTTTCCAATATCTGCACTTTCTTACTTTTATACAGTTCTTTTTCTAAAGTCTTAACTAAATATATCTGATGCCATTTAAACACATCCACTGTGGAGACAGAGAAAAGGAGTATAATCTTCTCACAAGTCTTTGTCATATTGAGTGTTGAAGGGAAAATTAAAATTGTAACTGCTCAGCAATGGTGATCCAGGACTAAAGAATGATCTGGCAGGGAGAGCAAGACCCTAACTGCAGAAAGGGTTAAACTTGCTGGGAGCAGGAGTGCTCTTTATATTTAAATGCAGATGTGTGCTTAATTTACTCCAGAGGGTACAATCAAATTTTCCCAACAGTATCTTTTGTGTCCCCTCATTCTCACCTTTACTGCCTCTGAACAGAAAGTTATCAAAAATGAAGAAGCTGATAGTGTGAAAGATTTGAATACATCCCTTTTTTAGTAGTGAGGAAAAGCAAAGGATATGATGGACACAAAATAAGCTGGGCTTTTGC